>NW_026735024.1:0-184882 GCF_949786415.1 Peromyscus eremicus | reverse complement strand
CATTTAGGAATGGGAAACAAACGCTAGGTGGCCTTACAAGAAACACACTCTGCTTTTGAGAAAAGAGCACTCTTCTACTCTACTGTGTTTCCTATAGGGCCAGAAGAGTGAGCTTGCTCAGAACAAAAGAACTGTGCTTCCTACACGCACGGGCCATATCTAGTTCAACTCTGCTTAGGAAACTGACAAGAACAGTAGCTCCTCTTCAGTCCGATACACTGTACTTGCTGGGAACGGGCGCAATGGCTATTTGCACTGTATATGGCAATGTGAGCGCAATAGTGACTTTCCTTACCAGAAAACAACTCTTGCTCGTAAGACCAGAAACTGCATGTGATTCAACTCCATATAGGACTGGGAAACAAATGCCAGCTCGCCTTACAAGAAACACACTCAGCTTTAGAGAAAAGAGCACTCTTCTACTCTATTGTGTTTCCTAAGGGGTCCAAACAGTGAGCTTGCACAGAACAAAAAAACTGTGCTTCCTACACACACGGCCATATCTAGTTCAATTCTGCTTAGGTACCTGACAAGAACAGTAGATCCTCTTCAGTCCAATACACTGTACTTGCTGGGAACAGACGCCAGTGCTATTTGCCCTGTGTAAGACAATGGAAGCTCAATAGTGACTCTTCTTACCAGAAAACAACTCTTGCTCGTAGGACCAGAAACTGCATGGGATTCAACTCCATTTGGACTGGGAAACAAACGCTAGCTCGCCTTACAAGAAACACACTCTGCTTTTGAGAAAAGAGCACTCTTATTCACTACTGTGTTTCCTATGGCGTCCAAACAGTGAGCTTGCTCAGAACAAAAAAACTGTGCTTCCTACACATGGACCATATCCAGTTCAACTCTGCTTAGGATACTGACAAGAAAAGTAGCTCCTCTTCAGTTCAGTACAATGTACTTGCTGGGAACAGACGCGAGTGCTATTTGCACTGAGTGTGGCAATGGGAGCACAATAGTGACTCTTCTTACCAGAAAACAACTTATGACCAGAAACTGCATGTGATTCAACTCCATTTAGGACTGGGAAACAAACGCTAGCTCGCCTTACAAGAAACAGACTCTGCTTTAGAGAAAAGAGCACTCTTCTACTCTACTGTATTTCCTATAGGGCCAGAATAGTGAGCTTGCTCAGAACAAAAGAACTGTGCTTCCTACACACGGGTCGTATCTAGTTCAACTCTGCTTAGGAAACTGACAAGAACAGTAGCTCCCCTTCAGTCCGATACACTGTACTTGCTGGGAACAAACGCGAGTGCTATTTGCACTGTGTATGGAAATGGGAGCGCAATACTGACTTTCCTTACCAGAAAACAACTCTTGCTCGTAGGACCAGAAACTGCATGTGATTCAACTCTATTTAGGACTGGGAAACAAATGCTAGCTCGGCTTACATGAAACACACTCTGCTTTTGAGAATAGAGCACTCATCTACCCTACTGTGTTTCCTATAGGGCCAGAACAGTGACCTTGCTCAGAACAAAAGAACTGTGCTTCCTACACACATGGCCATATCTAGTTCAATTCTGCTTAGGAAACTGACAAGAGCAGTAGATCCTCTTCAATATAACACACTGTACATGTTGGACACAGAAGCCAGTGCTATTTGCCCTGTGTATGACAATGGGAGCACAATAGTGACTCTTCTTACCAGAAAACAACTCTTGCTCATAGGACCAGAAACTGCATGTGATTCAACTCCATTTATGACTGGGAAACAAACGTTAGCTCGCCTTACAAGAAACACACTCTGCTTTTGGAAAAGAGCACTCTTCTACTCTACTGTTTTTCCTATGGGGTCCGAACATTGAGCTTGCTCAGAACAGAAGAACTGTGCTTCCTACACACACGGGCCATATGTAGTTCAACTCTGCTTAGGAAACTGACAAGAACAGTAGATCCTCTTCAGTCCAATACCCTGTACTTGCTGGGAACAGACGCGAGTGCTATTTGCACTGTGTATGGCAATGGGAGCCCAATAGTGACTCTTCTTACCAGAAAACAACTCTTGATCCTAGGAAAAGAAACTGCATGGGATTCAACTCCATTTAGGACTGGGAAACAAACGCTAGCTCGCCTTACAAGAAACACACTCTGCTTTTGAGAAATCATCACTCTTCTACTCTACTGTGTTTCCTATAGGGCCAAAACAGTTAGCTTGCTTAGAAAAAAAGAACTCTGCTTCCTACACACACAGGCCATATCTACTTCAACTCTGCTTAGGAAACTGACAAGAACACTAGCTCCTCTTCAGTCCAATACACTGTACTTCCTGGGAAAAGACTCGAGTGCTATTTGCACTGTGTATGGCAATGGGAGTGCAATAGACACTTTCCTTACCAGAAAACAAATCTTGCTCGTAGGACCAAAAACTTCATGTGATTCAACTCCATTTAGGACTGGGAAACAAACGCTAGCTCGCCTTACAAGAAACACACTCTGCTTTTGAGAAAAGAGCACTCTTCTACTCTACTGTGTTTCCAATGGGGTCCGAACAGTGAGCTTGCTCAGAACAAAAGAACTGTGCTTCCTACACACACGGGCCATATCTAGTTCAACTCTGCTTAGGAAACTGACAAGAACAGTAGCTCCGCTTCAGTCCAATACACTGTACTTGCTGGGAACAGACGCGAGTGCTATTTGCCCTGAGTATGACAATGGGAGCGCAATAGTGACACTTCTTATCAGTAAACAACTCTTGCTCGTAGGACCAGAAACTGCATGTGATTCAACTCCATTTAGGACTGGGAAACAAACGCTAGCTCGCCTTACAAGAAACACACTCTGCTTTTGAGAAAACAGCACTCTTCTACTGTACTTTTTTATATGGGGCCCGAACAGTGAGCTTGCTCAGAACAGAAGAACTGTGCTTCCTACACACACGGGCCATATCTAGTTCAACTCTGCTTAGGAAACTAACAGGAACAGTAGCTCCTCTTCAGTCCAACACACTGTACTTGCTGGGAACAGACGGGAGTGCTTTTTGTACTGTGTATGGCAATGGGAGCCCAATAGTGACTTTCCTTACCAGAAAACATCTCTTGCTCTTAGGACCAGAAACTGCATGTGATTCAACTCCATTTAGGACTGGGAAACAAATGCTAGCTCGCCTTACATGAAGCACAGTCTGCTTTTGAGAAAAGAGCACTCTTCTACTCTACTGTGTTTCCTATGGGGTCTGAACAGTGAGCTTGCTCAGAAAAAAAGAACTGTGCTTCCTACACACACGGCTGTATCTAGTTCAAGTCTGCTTAGGAACCTGACAAGAACAGTAGATCCTCTTCAGTCCAATACAATGTACTTGCTGGGAACAGACGCCAGTGCTGTTTGCACTTTGTATGGCAATGGCAGCGCAATAGTGACTCTTCTTACCAGCAAAAAAGTCTTGCTCATAGTACCAGAAATTGTATGAGATTCAACTCCATTTAGGACTGGGAAACAAAAGCTAGCTCGCCTTACAAGAAACACACTCTGCTTTAGAGAAAAGAGCACTCTTCTTCTCTACTGTGTTTCCTATGGGTTCCGAACAGTGAGCTTGCTCAGAATAAAAGAACTGTGCTTCCTACACACACGGGCCATATCTAGTTCAACTCTGCTTAGGAAACTGACAAGAACATTAGCTCCTCTTCAGTCCAATACACTGTACTTGCTGGGAACAGACGCGAGTGCTATTTGCACAGTGTATGGCAATTGGAGCACAATAGTGACTCGTCTTACCAGAAAACAACTCTTGCTTGTAGGACAAAAAACTGCATGTGACTCAACTTCATTTAGGACTGGGAAACAAACTCTAGCTCGCCTTACAAGAAACATACTCTGCTTTTGAGAAAAGAGCACTCTTCTACTCTACTGTGTTTCCTATAGGGCCAGAACAGTGAGCTTGCTCAGAACATAAGAACTGTGCTTCCTACACAAACGGCAATATCTAGTTCAACTCTGCTTAGGAACCTGACAAGGACAGTAGATCCTCTTCAGTCCAATACACTGTACATGCTGGGAACAGACGCCAGTGCTATTTGCCCTGTGCATGACAATGGGAGCACAATAGTGACACTTCTTACCAGAAAACAACTCTAGCTGTTATGACCAGAAACTGCATGTGATTCAACGCCATTTAGGACTGGGAAACAAACGCTAGCTCGCCTTACAAGAAACACACTCTGCTTTTGAGAAAACAGCACTCTTCTACTGTACTTTTTTATATGGGGCCCGAACAGTGAGCTTGCTCAGAACAGAAGAACTGTGCTTCCTACACACACGGGCCATATCTAGTTCAACTCTGCTTAGGAAACTAACAGGAACAGTAGCTCCTCTTCAGTCCAACACACTGTACTTGCTGGGAACAGACGGGAGTGCTTTTTGTACTGTGTATGGCAATGGGAGCCCAATAGTGACTTTCCTTACCAGAAAACATCTCTTGCTCTTAGGACCAGAAACTGCATGTGATTCAACTCCATTTAGGACTGGGAAACAAATGCTAGCTCGCCTTACATGAAGCACAGTCTGCTTTTGAGAAAAGAGCACTCTTCTACTCTACTGTGTTTCCTATGGGGTCTGAACAGTGAGCTTGCTCAGAAAAAAAGAACTGTGCTTCCTACACACACGGCTGTATCTAGTTCAAGTCTGCTTAGGAACCTGACAAGAACAGTAGATCCTCTTCAGTCCAATACAATGTATTTGCTGGGTACAGACGCCAGTGCTGTTTGCACTTTGTATGGCAATGGCAGCGCAATAGTGACTCTTCTTACCAGCAAACAAGTCTTGCTCATAGTACCAGAAATTGTATGAGATTCAACTCCATTTAGGACTGGGAAACAAAAGCTAGCTCGCCTTACAAGAAACACACTCTGCTTTAGAGAAAAGAGCACTCTTCTTCTCTACTGTGTTTCCTATGGGGTCCGAACAGTGAGCTTGCTCAGAATAAAAGAACTGTGCTTCCTACACACACGGGCCATATCTAGTTCAACTCTGCTTAGGAAACTGACAAGAACATTAGCTCCTCTTCAGTCCAATACACTGTACTTGCTGGGAACAGACGCGAGTGCTATTTGCACAGTGTATGGCAATTGGAGCACAATAGTGACTCGTCTTACCAGAAAACAACTCTTGCTTGTAGGACAAAAAACTGCATGTGACTCAACTTCATTTAGGACTGGGAAACAAACTCTAGCTCGCCTTACAAGAAACATACTCTGCTTTTGAGAAAAGAGCACTCTTCTACTCTACTGTGTTTCCTATAGGGCCAGAACAGTGAGCTTGCTCAGAACATAAGAACTGTGCTTCCTACACAAACGGCAATATCTAGTTCAACTCTGCTTAGGAACCTGACAAGGACAGTAGATCCTCTTCAGTCCAATACACTGTACATGCTGGGAACAGACGCCAGTGCTATTTGCCCTGTGCATGACAATGGGAGCACAATAGTGACACTTCTTACCAGAAAACAACTCTTGCTCTTATGACCAGAAACTGCATGTGATTCAACTCCATGTAGGACTGGGAAACAAACGCTAGGTGGCCTTACAAGAAACACACTCTGCTTTTGAGAAAAGAGCACTCTTCTACTCTACTGTGTTTCCTATAGGGCCAGAATGTGAGCTTGCTCAGAACAAAAGAACTGTGCTTCCTACACGCACGGGCCATATCTAGTTCAACTCTGCTTAGGAAACTGACAAGAACAGTAGCTCCTCTTCAGTCTGCTACACTGTACTTGCTGGGAACGGGCGCAATGGCTATTTGCACTGTATATGGCAATGGGAGCACAATAGTGACTTTCCTTACCAGAAAACAACTCTTGCTCGTAAGACCAGAAACTGCATGTGATTCAACTCCATATAGGACTGGGAAACAAATGCTAGCTCGCCTTACAAGAAACACACTCAGCTTTAGAGAAAAGAGCACTCTTCTACTCTATTGTGTTTCCTAAGGGGTCCAAACAGTGAGCTTGCACAGAACAAAAAAACTGTGCTTCCTACACACACGGCCATATCTAGTTCAATTCTGCTTAGGTACCTGACAAGAACAGTAGATCCTCTTCAGTCAAAATACACTGTACTTGCTGGGAACAGACGCCAGTGCTATTTGTCCTGTGTATGGCAATGGCAGGGCAATAGTGACTCTTCTTACCAGAAAACAACTCTTGCTCGTAGGACCAGAAACTGCATGGGATTCAACTCCATTTAGGACTGGGAAACAAACGCTAGCTCGCCTTACAAGAAACACACTCTGCTTTTGAGAAAAGAGCACTCTTCTACTCTACTGTGATTCCTATCGGGTCCGAACAGTGAGCTTGCTCAGAACAAAAGAACTGTGCTTCCTACACAAACGGCCATATCTAGTTCAACTCTGCTTAGGGACCTGACAAGGACAGTAGATCCTCTTCAGTCCAATACACTGTACATGCTGGGAACAGACGCCAGTGCTATTTGCCCTGTGCATGACAATGGGAGCACCATAGTGACACTTCTTACCAGAAAACAACTCTTGCTCTTATGACCAGAAACTGCATGTGATTCAACTCCATTTAGGAATGGGAAACAAACGCTAGGTGGCCTTACAAGAAACACACTCTGCTTTTGAGAAAAGAGCACTCTTCTACTCTACTGTGTTTCCTATAGGGCCAGAAGAGTGAGCTTGCTCAGAACAAAAGAACTGTGCTTCCTACACGCACGGGCCATATCTAGTTCAACTCTGCTTAGGAAACTGACAAGAACAGTAGCTCCTCTTCAGTCCGATACACTGTACTTGCTGGGAACGGGCGCAATGGCTATTTGCACTGTATATGGCAATGTGAGCGCAATAGTGACTTTCCTTACCAGAAAACAACTCTTGCTCGTAAGACCAGAAACTGCATGTGATTCAACTCCATATAGGACTGGGAAACAAATGCCAGCTCGCCTTACAAGAAACACACTCAGCTTTAGAGAAAAGAGCACTCTTCTACTCTATTGTGTTTCCTAAGGGGTCCAAACAGTGAGCTTGCACAGAACAAAAAAACTGTGCTTCCTACACACACGGCCATATCTAGTTCAATTCTGCTTAGGTACCTGACAAGAACAGTAGATCCTCTTCAGTCCAATACACTGTACTTGCTGGGAACAGACGCCAGTGCTATTTGTCCTGTGTATGGAAATGGCAGGGCAATAGTGACTCTTCTTACCAGAAAACAACTCTTGCTCGTAGGACCAGAAACTGCATGGGATTCAACTCCATTTGGACTGGGAAACAAACGCTAGCTCGCCTTACAAGAAACACACTCTGCTTTTGAGAAAAGAGCACTCTTATTCACTACTGTGTTTCCTATGGCGTCCAAACAGTGAGCTTGCTCAGAACAAAAAAACTGTGCTTCCTACACATGGACCATATCCAGTTCAACTCTGCTTAGGATACTGACAAGAAAAGTAGCTCCTCTTCAGTTCAGTACAATGTACTTGCTGGGAACAGACGCGAGTGCTATTTGCACTGAGTGTGGCAATGGGAGCACAATAGTGACTCTTCTTACCAGAAAACAACTTATGACCAGAAACTGCATGTGATTCAACTCCATTTAGGACTGGGAAACAAACGCTAGCTCGCCTTACAAGAAACAGACTCTGCTTTAGAGAAAAGAGCACTCTTCTACTCTACTGTATTTCCTATAGGGCCAGAATAGTGAGCTTGCTCAGAACAAAAGAACTGTGCTTCCTACACACGGGTCGTATCTAGTTCAACTCTGCTTAGGAAACTGACAAGAACAGTAGCTCCCCTTCAGTCCGATACACTGTACTTGCTGGGAACAAACGCGAGTGCTATTTGCACTGTGTATGGAAATGGGAGCGCAATACTGACTTTCCTTACCAGAAAACAACTCTTGCTCGTAGGACCAGAAACTGCATGTGATTCAACTCTATTTAGGACTGGGAAACAAATGCTAGCTCGGCTTACATGAAACACACTCTGCTTTTGAGAATAGAGCACTCATCTACCCTACTGTGTTTCCTATAGGGCCAGAACAGTGACCTTGCTCAGAACAAAAGAATTGTGCTTCCTACACACATGGCCATATCTAGTTCAATTCTGCTTAGGAAACTGACAAGAGCAGTAGATCCTCTTCAATATAACACACTGTACATGTTGGACACAGAAGCCAGTGCTATTTGCCCTGTGTATGACAATGGGAGCACAATAGTGACTCTTCTTACCAGAAAACAACTCTTGCTCATAGGACCAGAAACTGCATGTGATTCAACTCCATTTATGACTGGGAAACAAACGTTAGCTCGCCTTACAAGAAACACACTCTGCTTTTGGAAAAGAGCACTCTTCTACTCTACTGTTTTTCCTATGGGGTCCGAACATTGAGCTTGCTCAGAACAGAAGAACTGTGCTTCCTACACACACGGGCCATATGTAGTTCAACTCTGCTTAGGAAACTGACAAGAACAGTAGATCCTCTTCAGTCCAATACCCTGTACTTGCTGGGAACAGACGCGAGTGCTATTTGCACTGTGTATGGCAATGGGAGCCCAATAGTGACTCTTCTTACCAGAAAACAACTCTTGATCCTAGGAAAAGAAACTGCATGGGATTCAACTCCATTTAGGACTGGGAAACAAACGCTAGCTCGCCTTACAAGAAACACACTCTGCTTTTGAGAAATCATCACTCTTCTACTCTACTGTGTTTCCTATAGGGCCAAAACAGTTAGCTTGCTTAGAAAAAAAGAACTCTGCTTCCTACACACACAGGCCATATCTACTTCAACTCTGCTTAGGAAACTGACAAGAACACTAGCTCCTCTTCAGTCCAATACACTGTACTTCCTGGGAAAAGACTCGAGTGCTATTTGCACTGTGTATGGCAATGGGAGTGCAATAGACACTTTCCTTACCAGAAAACAAATCTTGCTCGTAGGACCAAAAACTTCATGTGATTCAACTCCATTTAGGACTGGGAAACAAACGCTAGCTCGCCTTACAAGAAACACACTCTGCTTTTGAGAAAAGAGCACTCTTCTACTCTACTGTGTTTCCAATGGGGTCCGAACAGTGAGCTTGCTCAGAACAAAAGAACTGTGCTTCCTACACACACGGGCCATATCTAGTTCAACTCTGCTTAGGAAACTGACAAGAACAGTAGCTCCGCTTCAGTCCAATACACTGTACTTGCTGGGAACAGACGCGAGTGCTATTTGCCCTGAGTATGACAATGGGAGCGCAATAGTGACACTTCTTATCAGTAAACAACTCTTGCTCGTAGGACCAGAAACTGCATGTGATTCAACTCCATTTAGGACTGGGAAACAAACGCTAGCTCGCCTTACAAGAAACACACTCTGCTTTTGAGAAAACAGCACTCTTCTACTGTACTTTTTTATATGGGGCCCGAACAGTGAGCTTGCTCAGAACAGAAGAACTGTGCTTCCTACACACACGGGCCATATCTAGTTCAACTCTGCTTAGGAAACTAACAGGAACAGTAGCTCCTCTTCAGTCCAACACACTGTACTTGCTGGGAACAGACGGGAGTGCTTTTTGTACTGTGTATGGCAATGGGAGCCCAATAGTGACTTTCCTTACCAGAAAACATCTCTTGCTCTTAGGACCAGAAACTGCATGTGATTCAACTCCATTTAGGACTGGGAAACAAATGCTAGCTCGCCTTACATGAAGCACAGTCTGCTTTTGAGAAAAGAGCACTCTTCTACTCTACTGTGTTTCCTATGGGGTCTGAACAGTGAGCTTGCTCAGAAAAAAAGAACTGTGCTTCCTACACACACGGCTGTATCTAGTTCAAGTCTGCTTAGGAACCTGACAAGAACAGTAGATCCTCTTCAGTCCAATACAATGTACTTGCTGGGAACAGACGCCAGTGCTGTTTGCACTTTGTATGGCAATGGCAGCGCAATAGTGACTCTTCTTACCAGCAAAAAAGTCTTGCTCATAGTACCAGAAATTGTATGAGATTCAACTCCATTTAGGACTGGGAAACAAAAGCTAGCTCGCCTTACAAGAAACACACTCTGCTTTAGAGAAAAGAGCACTCTTCTTCTCTACTGTGTTTCCTATGGGTTCCGAACAGTGAGCTTGCTCAGAATAAAAGAACTGTGCTTCCTACACACACGGGCCATATCTAGTTCAACTCTGCTTAGGAAACTGACAAGAACATTAGCTCCTCTTCAGTCCAATACACTGTACTTGCTGGGAACAGACGCGAGTGCTATTTGCACAGTGTATGGCAATTGGAGCACAATAGTGACTCGTCTTACCAGAAAACAACTCTTGCTTGTAGGACAAAAAACTGCATGTGACTCAACTTCATTTAGGACTGGGAAACAAACTCTAGCTCGCCTTACAAGAAACATACTCTGCTTTTGAGAAAAGAGCACTCTTCTACTCTACTGTGTTTCCTATAGGGCCAGAACAGTGAGCTTGCTCAGAACATAAGAACTGTGCTTCCTACACAAACGGCAATATCTAGTTCAACTCTGCTTAGGAACCTGACAAGGACAGTAGATCCTCTTCAGTCCAATACACTGTACATGCTGGGAACAGACGCCAGTGCTATTTGCCCTGTGCATGACAATGGGAGCACAATAGTGACACTTCTTACCAGAAAACAACTCTAGCTGTTATGACCAGAAACTGCATGTGATTCAACTCCATGTAGGACTGGGAAACAAACGCTAGGTGGCCTTACAAGAAACACACTCTGCTTTTGAGAAAAGAGCACTCTTCTACTCTACTGTGTTTCCTATAGGGCCAGAAGAGTGAGCTTGCTCAGAACAAAAGAACTGTGCTTCCTACACGCACGGGCCATATCTAGTTCAACTCTGCTTAGGAAACTGACAAGAACAGTAGCTCCTCTTCAGTCTGCTACACTGTACTTGCTGGGAACGGGCGCAATGGCTATTTGCACTGTATATGGCAATGGGAGCACAATAGTGACTTTCCTTACCAGAAAACAACTCTTGCTCGTAAGACCAGAAACTGCATGTGATTCAACTCCATATAGGACTGGGAAACAAATGCTAGCTCGCCTTACAAGAAACACACTCAGCTTTAGAGAAAAGAGCACTCTTCTACTCTATTGTGTTTCCTAAGGGGTCCAAACTGTGAGCTTGCACAGAACAAAAAAACTGTGCTTCCTACACACACGGCCATATCTAGTTCAATTCTGCTTAGGTACCTGACAAGAACAGTAGATCCTCTTCAGTCCAATACACTGTACTTGCTGGGAACAGACGCCAGTGCTATTTGTCCTGTGTATGGCAATGGCAGGGCAATAGTGACTCTTCTTACCAGAAAACAACTCTTGCTCGTAGGACCAGAAACTGCATGGGATTCAACTCCATTTAGGACTGGGAAACAAACGCTAGCTCGCCTTACAAGAAACACACTCTGCTTTTGAGAAAAGAGCACTCTTCTACTCTACTGTGTTTCCTATCGGGTCCGAACAGTGAGCTTGCTCAGAACAAAAGAACTGTGCTTCCTACACAAACGGCCATATCTAGTTCAACTCTGCTTAGGGACCTGACAAGGACAGTAGATCCTCTTCAGTCCAATACACTGTACATGCTGGGAACAGACGCCAGTGCTATTTGCCCTGTGCATGACAATTGGAGCACCATAGTGACACTTCTTACCAGAAAACAACTCTTGCTCTTATGACCAGAAACTGCATGTGATTCAACTCCATTTAGGAATGGGAAACAAACGCTAGGTGGCCTTACAAGAAACACACTCTGCTTTTGAGAAAAGAGCACTCTTCTACTCTACTGTGTTTCCTATAGGGCCAGAAGAGTGAGCTTGCTCAGAACAAAAGAACTGTGCTTCCTACACGCACGGGCCATATCTAGTTCAACTCTGCTTAGGAAACTGACAAGAACAGTAGCTCCTCTTCAGTCCGATACACTGTACTTGCTGGGAACGGGCGCAATGGCTATTTGCACTGTATATGGCAATGGGAGCGCAATAGTGACTTTCCTTACCAGAAAACAACTATTGCTCGTAAGACCAGAAACTGCATGTGATTCAACTCCATATAGGACTGGGAAACAAATGCCAGCTCGCCTTACAAGAAACACACTCAGCTTTAGAGAAAAGAGCACTCTTCTACTCTATTGAGTTTCCTAAGGGGTCCAAACAGTGAGCTTGCACAGAACAAAAAAACTGTGCTTCCTACACACACGGCCATATCTAGTTCAATTCTGCTTAGGTACCTGACAAGAACAGTAGATCCTCTTCAGTCCAATACACTGTACTTGCTGGGAACAGACGCCAGTGCTATTTGTCCTGTGTATGGAAATGGCAGGGCAATAGTGACTCTTCTTACCAGAAAACAACTCTTGCTCGTAGGACCAGAAACTGCATGGGATTCAACTCCATTTGGACTGGGAAACAAACGCTAGCTCGCCTTACAAGAAACACACTCTGCTTTTGAGAAAAGAGCACTCTTATTCACTACTGTGTTTCCTATGGCGTCCAAACAGTGAGCTTGCTCAGAACAAAAAAACTGTGCTTCCTACACATGGACCATATCCAGTTCAACTCTGCTTAGGATACTGACAAGAAAAGTAGCTCCTCTTCAGTTCAGTACAATGTACTTGCTGGGAACAGACGCGAGTGCTATTTGCACTGTGTGTGGCAATGGGAGCACAATAGTGACTCTTCTTACCAGAAAACAACTTATGACCAGAAACTGCATGTGATTCAACTCCATTTAGGACTGGGAAACAAACGCTAGCTCGCCTTACAAGAAACACACTCTGCTTTAGAGAAAAGAGCACTCTTCTACTCTACTGTATTTCCTATAGGGCCAGAATAGTGAGCTTGCTCAGAACAAAAGAACTGTGCTTCCTACACACGGGTCGTATCTAGTTCAACTCTGCTTAGGAAACTGACAAGAACAGTAGCTCCGCTTCAGTCCGATACACTGTACTTGCTGGGAACAGACTCGAGTGCTATTTGCACTGTGTATGGAAATGGGAGCGCAATAGTGACTTTCCTTACCAGAAAACAACTCTTGCTCGTAGGACCAGAAACTGCATGTGATTCAACTCTATTTAGGACTGGGAAACAAATGCTAGCTCGGCTTACATGAAACACACTCTGCTTTTGAGAATAGAGCACTCATCTACCCTACTGTGTTTCCTATAGGGCCAGAACAGTGACCTTGCTCAGAACAAAAGAACTGTGCTTCCTACACACATGGCAATATCTAGTTCAATTCTGCTTAGGAAACTGACAAGAACAGTAGATCTTCTTCAATATAACACACTGTACATGTTGGACACAGAAGCCAGTGCTATTTGCCCTGTGTATGACAATGGGAGCACAATAGTGACTCTTCTTACCAGAAAACAACTCTTGCTCATAGGACCAGAAACTGCATGTGATTCAACTCCATTTATGACTGGGAAACAAACGTTAGCTCGCCTTACAAGAAACACACTCTGCTTTTGGAAAAGAGCACTCTTCTACTCTACTGGGTTTCCTATATTGCCAGAACAGTGAACTTGCTCAGAACAAAAGAACTGTGCTTCCTACACACACGGGCCATATCTAGTTCAACTCTGCTTAGGAAACTGACAAGAACATTAGCTCCTCTTCAGTCCAATACACTGTACTTGCTGGGAACAGACGCGAGTGCTATTTGCACTGTGTATGGCAATTGGAGCACAATAGTGACTCGTCTTACCAGAAAACAACTCTTGCTCGTAGGACAAAAAACTGCATGTGACTCAACTTCATTTACGACTGAGAAACAAACTCTAGCTCGCCTTACAATAAACATACTCTGCTTTTGAGAAAAGAGCACTCTTTTACACTACTGTGTTTCCTATAGGGCCAGAACAGTGAGCTTGCTCAGAACATAAGAACTGTGATTCCTACACACACGGGCCATATCTAGTTCAACTCTGCTTAGGAAACTGACAAGAACAGTAGATCCTCTTCAGTCCAATACCCTGTACTTGCTGGGAACAGACGCGAGTGCTATTTGCACTGTGTATGGCAATGGGAGCCCAATAGTGACTCTTCTTACCAGAAAACAACTCTTGCTCGTAGGACCAAAAAACTGCATGGGATTCAACTCCATTTAGGACTGGGAAAAAAACGCTAGCTCGCCTTACAAGAAACACACTCTGCTTTTGAGAAATGATCACTCTTCTACTCTACTGTGTTTCCTATAGGGCCAAAACAGTTAGCTTGCTTAGAAAAAAAGAACTCTGCTTCCTACACACACAGGCCATATCTACTTCAACTCTGCTTAGGAAACTGACAAGAACAGTAGCTCCTCTTCAGTCCAATACACTGTACTTCCTGGGAACAGACTCGAGTGCTATTTGCACAGTGTATGTCAATGGGAGTGCAGTAGTCACTTTCCTTACCAGAAAACAAATCTTGCTCGTAGGACCAAAAACTTCATGTGATTCAACTCCATTTAGGACTGGGAAACAAACGCTAGCTCGCCTTAAAAGAAACACACTCTGCTTTTGAGAAAAGAGCACTCTTCTACTCTACTGTGTTTCCAATGGGGTCCGAACAGTGAGCTTGCTCAGAACAAAAGAACTGTGCTTCCTACACACACGGGCCATATCTAGATCAACTCTGCTTAGGAAACTGACAAGAACAGTAGCTCTGCTTAAGTCCATAACACTGTACTTGCTGGGAACAGACGCGAGTGCTATTTGCCCTGAGTATGACAATGGGAGCGCAGTAGTGACACTTCTTATCAGTAAACAACTCTTGCTCGTAGGACCAGAAACTGCATGTGATTCAACTCCATTTAGGACTGGGAAACAAACGCTAGCTCGCCTTACAAGAAACACACTCTGCTTTTGAGAAAAGAGCACTCTTCTACTCTACTGTGTTTCCTTTGGGGTCTGAACAGTGAGCTTGCTCTGGACAAAAGAACTGTGCTTCCTACACACACAGCCATATCTAGTTCAATTCTGCTTAGGAAACTGAAAAGAACAGTAGATCCTCTTCAATACAATACACTCTACATGTTGGACACAGAAGCCAGTGCTATTTGCCCTGTGTATGACAATGGAAGCGCAATAGTGACTCTTCTTACCAGAAAACAACTCTTGCTCATAGGACCAGAAACTGCATGTGATTCAACTCCATTTAGGACTGGGAAACAAACGCTAGCTCGCCTTACAAGAAACACACTCTGCTTTTGAGTAAACAGCACTCTTCTACTGTACTTTTTTATATGGGGGCCGAACAGTGAGCTTGCTCAGAACAGAAGAACTGTGCTTCCTACACACACGGGCCATATCTAGTTTAACTCTGCTTAGGAAACTAACAGGAACAGTAGCTCCTCTTCAGTCCAATATACTGTACTTGCTGGGGACAGATGTGAGTGCTATTTGCACTGTGTATGGCAATGGGAGCGTAATAGTGACTTTCCTTGCCAGAAAACAACTCTTGCTTGTAAACCAAAAACTGCATGTGATTCAACTCCTTTTAGGACTGGGAAACAAACGCGAGCTCGCCTTATAAGAAACACACTCTGATTTTGAGAAAAGAGCACTCTTCTACTCTATTGTGTTTCCTATAGGGCCAGAAGAGTGAGCTTGCTCAGAATAAAAGAACTGTGCTTCTTACACACACGGGCCATATCTAGTTCAACTCTGCTTAGGAAACTGACAAGAACAGTAGCTCCTCTTCAGTCCAATACACTGTACATCCTGGGAAAAGATGAGAGTGCTATTTGCAATGTGTATGGCAATGGGAGCCCAATAGTGACTCTTCTTACCAGAAAACAAATCTTGCTTGTAGGACCAGAAATTGCATGCGATTCAACTCTATTTCTGACTGGGAAACAAACACTAGCTCGCCTTATGAGAAACAAACTCTGCTTTTGAGAAAAGAGCACTCTTCTACTCTACTGGGTTTCCTATATTGCCAGAACAGTGAACTTTCTCAGAACAAAAGAACTGTGCTTCCTACACACACGGGCCATATCTAGTTCAACTCTGCTTAGGAAACTGACAAGAACATTAGCTCCTCTTCATTCCAATACACTGTACTTGCTGGGAACAGACGCGAGTGCTATTTGCACTGTGTATGGCAATTGGAGCACAATAGTGACTTGTCTTACCAGAAAACAACTCTTGCTCGTAGGACAAAAAACTGCATGTGACTCAACTTCATTTAAGACTGAGAAACAAACTCTAGCTCGCCTTACAAGAAACATACTCTGCTTTTGAGAAAAGAGCACTCTTATACACTACTGTGTTTCCTAAGGCGTCCAAACAGTGAGCTTGCTCAGAACAAAAAAACTGTGCTTCCTACACATGGACCATATCTAGTTCAACTCTGCTTAGGTAACTGCCAAGAACAGTAGTTCCTCTTCAGTTCAATACAATGTACTTGCTGGGAACAGACGCGAGTGCTATATGCACTGTGTGTGGCAATGGGAGCACAATAGTGACTCTTCTTACCAGAAAACAACTTATGACCAGAAACTGCATGTGATTCAACTCCATTTAGGACTGGGAAATAAACGCTAGCTCGCCTTACAAGAAACACACTCTGCTTTAGAGAAAAGAGCACTCTTCTACTCTACTGTATTTCCTATAGGGCCAGAATAGTGAGCTTGCTCAGAACAAAAGAACTGTGCTTCCTACACACGGGTCGTATCTAGTTCAACTCTGCTTAGGAAACTGACAAGAACAGTAGCTCCGCTTCAGTCCGATACACTGTACTTGCTGGGAACAGACGCGAGTGCTATTTGCACTGTGTATGGAAATGGGAGCGCAATAGTGACTTTCCTTACCAGAAAACAACTCTTGCTCGTAGGACCAGAGACTGCATGTGATTCAACTCTATTTAGGACTGGGAAACAAGTGCTAGCTCGGCTTACATGAAACACACTCTGCTTTTGAGAATAGAGCACTCATCTACCCTACTGTGTTTCCTATAGGGCCAGAACAGTGACCTTGCTCAGAACAAAAGAACTGTGCTTCCTACACACACGGCCATATCTAGTTCAATTCTGCTTAGGAAACTGAAAAGAACAGTAGATCCTCTTCAATATAATACACTGTACATGTTGGACACAGAAGCCAGTGCTATTTGCCCTGTGTATGACAATGGGAGCACAATAGTGACTCTTCTTACCAGAAAACAACGCTTGCTCATAGGACCAGAAACTGCATGTGATTCAACTCCATTTATGACTGGGAAACAAACGTTAGCTCGCCTTACAAGAAACACACTCTGCTTTTGGAAAAGAGCACTCTTTCTCTCTACTGTTTTTCCTATGGGGTCCGAACATTGAGCTTGCTCAGAACAGAAGAACTGTGCTTCCTACACGCACGGGCCATATCTAGTTCAACTCTGCTTAGGAAACTGACAAGAACAGTAGATCCTCTTCAGTCCAATACCCTGTACTTGCTGGGAACAGACGCGAGTGCTATTTACACTGTGTATGGCAATGGGAGCCCAATAGTGACTCTTCTTACCAGAAAACAACTCTTGCTCCTAGGACCAGAAACTGCATGGGATTCAACTCCATTTAGGACTGGGAAACAAACGCTAGCTCGCCTTACAAGGAACACACTCTGCTTTTGAGAAATGATCACTCTTCTACTCTACTGTGTTTCCTATAGGGCCAAAACAGTTAGCTTGCTTAGAAAAAAAGAACTCTGCTTCCTACACACACAGGCCATATCTACTTCAACTCTGCTTAGGAAACTGACAAGAACAGTAGCTCCACTTCAGTCCAATACACTGTACTTCCTGGGAACAGACTCGAGTGCTATTTGCACTGTGTACAATGGGAGTGCAATAGTCACTCTTCTTACCAGAAAACAACTCTTGCTCGTAGGACAAGAACCTTCATTGATTCAACTCCATTTAGGTCTGGGAAACAAACGCTAGCTCGCCTTACAAGAAACACACTCTGCTTTTGAGAAAAGAGCACTCTACTACTCTACTGTGTTTCCTATGCGGTCCGAACAGTGAGCTTGCTAAGAACAAAAGAACTGTGCTTCCTACACACACGGGCCATATCTAGTTCAACTCTGCTTAGGAAACTGACAAGAACAGTAGCACCGCTTCAGTCCAATACACTGTACTTGCTGGGAACAGACTAGAGTGCTAATTGCCCTGTGTATGATAATGGGAGCACAATAGTGACACTTCTTATCAAAAAACACCTCTTGCTCGTAGGACCAGAAACTTCGTGGGATTCAACCCCATTTAGGATTGGGAAACAAACGCTAGCTCGCCTTACAAGAAACACACTCTGCTTTTGAGAAAAGAGCAGTCTTCTACTCTACTGTGTTTCCTATAGGGCCAGAAGAGTGACCTTGCTCAAAATAAAAGAACTGTGCTTCTTACACACACGGTCCATATCTAGTTCAACTCTGCTTAGGAAACTGACAAGAACAGTAGCTCCTCTTCAGTACAATACACTGTACATCCTGGGGAAAAATGAGAGTGCTATTTGCAATGTGTATGGCAATGGGAGCCCAATAGTGACTCTTCTTACCAGAAAACAAATCTTGCTTGTAGGACCTGAAATTGCATGGGATTCAACTCTATTTCTGACTGGGAATCAAACACTAGCTCGCCTTATGAGAAACAAACTCTGCTTTTGAGAAAAGAGCACTCTTCTACTCTACTGGGTTTCCTATATTGCCAGAACAGTGAACTTGCTCAGAACAAAAGAACTGTGCTTCCTACACACACGGGCCATATCTAGTTGAACTCTGCTTACGAAACTGACAAGAACAGTAGATCCTCTTCAGTCCAATACACTATACATGCTGGGATCAGACGCCAGTGTTTTGTCCTGTGTATGACAATGGGAGCGCAATAGTGACTCTTCTTCCCAGAAAACAACTCTTGCTCGTAGGACCAGAAACTGCATGTGAATCAACACCATTTAGGACTGGGAAACAAACACTAGCTTGCCTTAGAAGAAACACACTCTGGTTTTGAGAAAAGGGCACTCTTCTACTCTACTGTGTTTCCTATGGGGTCTGAACTGTGAGCTTGCTCAGAACAGAAGTACTGTGCTTCCTCCACACACGGTCCATATCTAGTTCAACTCTGCTTAGGAAACTGACAAGAACAGTATCTCCTCTTCAGTCCAATACACTGTACTTGCTGGGAACAGACTAGAGTGCTATTTGCACTGTGTACGGCAATAGGAGCACAATAGTGACTCTTCTTATCAGGAAACACCTCTTGTTTTTAGGACCAGAAACTGCATGGGATTCAACTCCATTTAGGACTGGGAAACAAACACTAGCTCGCCTTACAAGAAACACACTCTGCTTTTGAGAAAAGAGCATTCTTCTACTTTATTGTGTTTCCAAATGGGTCCGAACAGTGTGCTTGATCAGAACAAAAGAACTGTGCTTCCTACACACACGGGCCATATCTAGTTCAACTCTACTTAGGAAACTGACAGGAACAGTAGCTCCTCTTCAGTCCAATACACTGTACTTGCTGGGAACAGATGCGAGTGCTATTTGCCCTGTGTATGACAATGGGAGCGCAATAGTGACTCTTCTTACCAGAAAACAACTCTTACTCGTAGGACAGGAAACTGCATGTGATTCAACTCCATTTAGGACTGGGAAACAAATGCTAGCTCGCCTTACAAGAAACACACTCTGCTTTTGAGAAAAGAGCACTCTTCTACTCTACTGTGTTTCCTTTGGGGTCTGAACTGTTAGCTTGCTCTGAACAAATAAACTGTGCTTCCTACACACACAGCCATATCTAGTTCAATTCTGCTTAGGAAACTGACAAGAACATTAGATCCTCTTCAATACAAAACACTGTACATGTTGGACACAGAAGCCAGTGCTATTTGCCCTGTGTAAGACAATGGAAGCTCAATAGTGACTCTTCTTACCAGAAAACAACTCTTGCTCATAGGACCAGAAACTGCATGTGAATCAACTCCATTTAGGACTGGGAAACAAACACTAGCTCGCCTTAGAAGAAACACACTCTGGTTTTGAGAAAAGGGCACTCTTCTACTCTACTGTGTTTCCTATGGGGTCTGAACTGTGAGCTTGCTCAGAACAGAAGAACTGTGCTTCCTCCACACACGGTCCATATCTAGTTCAACTCTGCTTAGGAAACTGACAAGAACAGTATCTCCTCTTCAGTCCAATACACTGTACTTGCTGGGAACAGACTAGAGTGCTATTTGCACTGTGTACGGCAATAGGAGCACAATAGTGACTCTTCTTATCAGGAAACACCTCTTGTTTTTAGGACCAGAATCTGCATGGGATTCAACTCCATTTAGGACTGGGAAACAAACACTAGCTCGCCTTACAAGAAACACACTCTGCTTTTGAGAAAAGAGCATTCTTCTACTTTATTGTGTTTCCAAATGGGTCCGAACAGTGTGCTTGCTCAGAACAAAAGAAGTGTGCTTCCTACACACACGGGCCATATCTAGTTCAACTCTACTTAGGAAACTGACAGGAACAGTAGCTCTTCTTCAGTCCAATACACTGTACTTGCTGGGAACAGATGCGAGTGCTATTTGCCCTGTGTATGACAATGGGAGCGCAATGGTGACTCTTCTTACCAGAAAACAACTCTTACTCGTAGGACCAGAAACTGCATGTGATTCAACTCCATTTAGGACTGGGAAACAAACGCTAGCTCGCCTTAAAAGAAACACACTCTGCTTTTGAGAAAAGAGCACTCTTCTACTCTACTGTGTTTACTATGGGGTCTGAACAGTGAGCTTGCTCTGAACAAATAAACTGTGCTTCCTACACACACAGCCATATCTAGTTCAATTCTGCTTAGGAAACTGACAAGAACATTAGATCCTCTTCAATACAATACACTGTACATGTTGGACACAGAAGCCAGTGCTATTTGCCCTGTGTAAGACAATGGAAGCGCAATAGTGACTCTTCTTACCAGAAAACAACTCTTGCTCATAGGACCAGAAACTGCATGTGATTCAACTCCATTTAGGACTGGGAAACAAACGCTAGCTCGCCTTACAAGAAACACACTCTGCTTTTGAGAAAAGAGCACTCTTCTACTCTACTGTTTTTCCTATGGGGTCAGAACAGTGAGCTTGCTCAGAACAGAAGAGCTGTGATTCCTACACACACGGTCCATATCTAATTCAACTCTGCTTAGGAAACTGACAAGAACAGTAGATCCTCTTCAGTCCAATACCCTGTACTTGCTGGGAACAGACGCGAGTGCTATTTGCACTGTGTATGGCAATGGGAGCCCAATAGTGACTCTTCTTACCAGAAAACAACTCTTGCTCATGGTACCAGAACCTGCATGGGATTCAACTCCATTTAGGACTGGGAAACAAACTCTAGCTCGCCTTACAAGAAACACACTTTGCTTTTGAGAAATGATCACTCTTCTACTCTACTGTGTTTCCTATAGGGCCAAAACAGTTAGCTTGCTTAGAACAAAAGAAGTGTGCTTCCTACACACTCGGGCCATATCTAGTTCAATTCTGCTTTGGAAACTGCCAAGAACAGTAGATCCTCTTCAGTCCAATACACTGTACTTGCTGGGAAAAGACGCCAGTGCTATTTGCCCTGTGTATGACAATGTGAGCACAATAGTGACTCTACTTACATGAAAACAAATCTTGCTGGTAGGACCAGATACTGCATGGGATTCAACTCCATTTAGGACTGGGAAACAAACACTAGCTCGACTTACGAGAAACACACTCTGTATTGAGAAAACAGCACTCTTCTACTCTAATGTGTTTCCTATAGGGCAAGAACAGTGAGCATTCTCAGAACAAAAGAACTGTGCTTCCTACACACAGGGTTGATATCTAGTTCAACTCTGCTTAGGAAACTGACAAGAACAGTAGCTCCTCTTCAGTCCAATACACTGTACTTGCTGGGAACAGACGTGAGTGCTATTTGCACTGTGTATGGCAATGGGAGCACAATAGTGACTTTCCTTACGAGAAAACAAATCTTGCTCATAGGACCAGAAACTACATGTGATTCAACTCCATTTAGGACTGGGAAACAAACGCTAGCTCGCCTTACAAGAAACACACTCTGCTTTTGAGAAAAGAGCACTCTTCTACTGTACTGTGTTTCCTAAGGGGTCCGAACATTGAGCTTGCTCAGAAAAAAAGAAATGTGCTTCCTACACACACGGGCCATATCTAGTTCAACTCTGCTTAGGAAACTGACAAGAACAGTAGCTCCTCTTCAGTCCAATACACTGTACTTGCTGGGAACAGACGCAAGAGCTATTTGCACTTTGTATGCCAATGGGAGCACAATAGTGACTTTCCTTACCAGAAAACAAATCTTGCTCATAGGACCAAAAACTGCATGTGATTCAACTCCATTTAGGACTGGGAAACCAACGCTAGTTCGCCTTACAAGAAACACACTCGGCTTTTGAGAAAAGAGCACTCTTCTACTCTACTGTGTTTCCTATGGGGTCTGAACAGTGAGCTTGCTCAGAACCAAAGAACTGTGCTTCCTACACACACGGGCCATATCTAGTTCAACTCTGCTTAGGAAACTGACAAGAATGGTAGCTCCTCTTCAGTCCAATACACTGTACTTGCTTGGAACAGATCCGAGTGCTATTTGCACTGTTTATGGCAATTGGAGCGCAATAGTGACTCTTCTTATCAGAAAACAACTCTTGCCCCTAGGACCAAAAACTGCATGTGATTCAACTCCATTTAGGACTGGGAAACAAACGCTAGCTCGCCTTACAAGAAACACACTCTGATTTTGAGAAAAGAGCACTCTTCTACTCTACTGTTTTTCCTATAGGGCCAGAACAGTGAGCTTGCTCAGAACAAAAGAACTGTGCTTCCTACACACACGGGCCATATCTAGTTCAATTCTGCTCAGGAAACTGAAAAGAACAGTAGATCCTCTTCAGTCCAATACACTGTACATGCTGGGAACAGACGCCAGTGCTATTTGCCCTGTGTATGACAATGGGAGCACAATAGTGACTCTTCTGACCAGAAAACAACTCTTGCTCATAGGACCAGAGACTGCATGTGATTCAACTCCATTTAGGATTGGGAAACAAACGCTAGCTCGCCTTACAAGAAACACACTCTGCTTTTGAGAAAAGAGCACTCTTCTACTCTACTGTGTTTCCTATGGGGTCCGAACACTGAGCTTGCTCAGAACAAAAGAACTGTGCTTCCTACACACACGGGATATATCTAGTTCAACTCTGCTTAGGAAACTGACAAGAACGGTAGCTCCTCTTCAGTCCAATACACTGCGCTAGCTGGGAACAGACGAGAGTGCTATTTGCACTGTGTATGGCAATAGGAGCGCAATAGTGACTCTTCTTATCAGAAAACACCTCTTGTTCGTAGGACCAGAAACTGCATGTGATTCAACTCCATTTCTTACTGGGAAACAAACACTAGCTTGCCTTACAAGAAACACACTCTGCTTTTGAGAAAAGAGCACTCTTTTACTCTACTGTGTTTCTTTGGGTTCCGAACAGTGAACTTGGTCAGAACAAAAGAACTGGGTTTCCTACACACACGGGCCATAACTAGTTCAACTCTGCTTATGAAATTGACAAGAACAGTAGCTCCGCTTCATTCAAATACACTGTACTTGTTGGGAAAAGATTCTAGTGCTATTTGCACTGTGTATGGCAATGGGAGCGCAAAGGTGACTTTCCTTACCAGAAAACATCTCATGCTCGTAGGAAGAAACACTGCATGTGACTCAACTCCATTTAGGACTGGGAAAAAACGCTAGCTTGCATTACAAGAAACACACTCTGCTTTTGACAAAAGAGCACTCTTCTAAACTACTGTGTTTCCTATAGGGCCAGAACAGTGAGCTTGCTCAGAAAAAAAGAACTGTGCTTCATACAAATACTGCCATATCTAGTTCAATTCTGCTTAGGAAACTGAAAAAAACAGTAGATTCTCTTCAGTCCAATACACTGTATATGCTGGGAACAGACGCCAGTTCTATTTGCCCTGTGTATGACAATGGGAGCGCAATAGTGACTCTTGTTACCAGAAAACAACTCTTGCTCATAGGACGAGAAACTGCATGTGATTCAACTCCATTTGGGACTGGGAAACAAATGGTAGCTCGCCTTACAAGAAACACACTCTGCTTTTGAGAAAAGAGCACTCTTCTACTCTACTGTGTTTACTATGGGGTCTGAACAGTGAGCTTGCTCAGAACAAAAGAACTGTGCTTCCAACACACAGGGGCCATATATAGTTCAACTCTGCTCAGAAAACTGACAAAAACAGTAGATCCGCTTCAGTCCAATACACTATACTTGCTGGGAACAGACGCGAGTGCTATTTGCACTGTTTATGGCAATGGGAGCGCAATAGTGACTTTCCTTACCAGAAAACAACTCTTGCTCGTAGGACCAAAAACTGCATGTGATTCAACTCCATTTAGGACTGGGAAACAAACGCTAGCTCGCCATACAAGAAACACACTCTGCTTTTGATAAAAGAGCACTCTTCTACTCTACTGTGTTTCCTATAGGGCCAGAAGAGTGAGTTTGCTCAGAACAAAAGAACTGTGCTTCCTACACACATGGGCCATATCTAGTTCAACTCTGCTTGGGAAACTGACAAGAACAGTAGCTCCTCTTCAGTCCAATACACTGTACTTGCTGGGAACAGACGCCAGTGCTACTTGCACTGTGTATGCCAGCGGGAGCGCAATAGTGACTTTCCTTACCAAAAAACAACTCTTACTCGTAGGACCAAAAACTGCATGTGATTCAACTCCATTTAGGACTGGGAAACAAACGCTAGCTCACCTTACAAGAAACACACTCTGCTTTGGAGAAATGATCACTCTTCTACTCTACTGTGTTTCCAATAAGGCCAAAACAGTTAGCTTGCTCAGAACAAAAGAACTGTGCTTCCTACACACAAGGGCCATATCTAGTTCAATTCTGCTTAGGAAAATGACAAGAACAGTATATCCTCTTCAGTCCAATACACTGTACTTGCTGGGAACAGACGCCAAAGCTATTTGCCCTTTGTATGACAATGGGAGCACAATAGTGACTCTTCTGACCAGAAAACAACTCTTGCTCATAGGACAAGAAACTGCATGGGATTCAACTCCATTTAGGACTGGAAAACAAAAGCTAGCTCGCCTTACAAGAAACACACTCTGCTTTTGAGATAAGAGCACTCTTCTACTCTTCTGTGTTTCCTATGGGGTCCGAACAGTTAGCTTGCGCAGAACAAAAGAACTGTGCTTCCTACACACACGGGCCATATCTAGTTCAACTCTGCTTAGGAAACTGACAAGAACGGTAGCTCCTCTTCAGTCCAATACACTGTGCTAGCTGGGAAAAAACGCGAGTGCTATTTGCACTGTGTATGGCAATAGGAGCACAATAGTGACTCTTCTTATCAGAAACCACCTCTTGCTCGTAGGGCCAGTAATTGCATGGGTTTCAACTCCATTTCTGACTGGGAAACAAACACTAGCTCGCCTTACAAGAAACACACTCTGCTTTTGAGAAAAAAGCACTCTTCTACTCTACTGTGTTTCTTTGGGTTCTGAAAAGTGAGCTTGGTCAGAACAAAAGAACTGGGCTTCCCACACACAGGGGCCATATCTAGTTTAACTCTGCCTAGGAAATTGACAAGAACAGTATCTCGGCTTCAGTCCAATACCCTGTACTTCCTGGGAACAGACGCCAGTGCTATTTGCACTGTGTATGGCAATGGGAGCCCAATAGTGACTCTTCTTACCAGAAAACAACTCTTGCTCGTAGGACCAAAAAACTGCATGGGATTCAACTCCATTTAGGACTGGGAAACAAACGCTAGCTCGCCTTACAAGAAACACACTCTGCTTTTGAGAAATGATCACTCTTCTACTCTACTGTGTTTCCTATAGGGCCAAAACAGTTAGCTTGCTTAGAAAAAAAGAACTCTGCTTCCTACACACACAGGCCCTATCTACTTCAACTCTGCTTAGGAAACTGACAAGAACAGTAGCTCCTCTTCAGTCCAATACACTGTACTTCCTGGGAACAGACTCGAGTGCTATTTGCACAGTGTATGTCAATGGGAGTGCAGTAGTCACTTTCCTTACCAGAAAACAAATCTTGCTCGTAGGACCAAAAACTTCATGTGATTCAACTCCATTTAGGACTGGGAAACAAACGCTAGCTCGCCTTAAAAGAAACACACTCTGCTTTTGAGAAAAGAGCACTCTTCTACTCTACTGTGTTTCCAATGGGGTCCGAACAGTGAGCTTGCTCAGAACAAAAGAACTGTGCTTCCTACACACACGGGCCATATCTAGATCAACTCTGCTTAGGAAACTGACAAGAACAGTAGCTCTGCTTAAGTCCATAACACTGTACTTGCTGGGAACAGACGCGAGTGCTATTTGCCCTGAGTATGACAATGGGAGCGCAATAGTGACACTTCTTATCAGTAAACAACTCTTGCTCGTAGGACCAGAAACTGCATGTGATTCAACTCCATTTAGGACTGGGAAACAAACGCTAGCTCGCCTTACAAGAAACACACTCTGCTTTTGAGAAAAGAGCACTCTTCTACTCTACTGTGTTTCCTTTGGGGTCTGAACAGTGAGCTTGCTCTGGACAAAAGAACTGTGCTTCCTACACACACAGCCATATCTAGTTCAATTCTGCTTAGGAAACTGAAAAGAACAGTAGATCCTCTTCAATACAATACACTCTACATGTTGGACACAGAAGCCAGTGCTATTTGCCCTGTGTATGACAATGGAAGCGCAATAGTGACTCTTCTTACCAGAAAACAACTCTTGCTCATAGGACCAGAAACTGCATGTGATTCAACTCCATTTAGGACTGGGAAACAAACGCTAGCTCGCCTTACAAGAAACACACTCTGCTTTTGAGAAAACAGCACTCTTCTACTGTACTTTTTTATATGGGGGCCGAACAGTGAGCTTGCTCAGAACAGAAGAACTGTGCTTCCTACACACACGGGCCATATCTAGTTTAACTCTGCTTAGGAAACTAACAGGAACAGTAGCTCCTCTTCAGTCCAATACACTGTACTTGCTGGGAACAGACGCGAGTGCTATTTGCACTGTGTATGGCAATTGGAGCACAATAGTGACTTGTCTTACCAGAAAACAACTCTTGCTCGTAGGACAAAAAACTGCATGTGACTCAACTTCATTTAGGACTGAGAAACAAACTCTAGCTCACCTTACAAGAAACATACTCTGCTTTTGAGAAAAGAGCACTCTTCTACTCTACTGTGTTTCCTATAGGGCCAGAACAGTGAGCTTGCTCAGAATAAAAGAACTGTGCTTCTTACACACACGGGCCATATCTAGTTCAACTCTGCTTAGGAAACTGACAAGAACAGTAGCTCCTCTTCAGTCCAATACACTGTACATCCTGGGACAAGATGAGAGTGCTATTTGCAATGTGTATGGCAATGGGAGCCCAATAGTGACTCTTTTTACCAGAAAACAAATCTTGCTTGTAGGACCAGAAATTGCATGGGATTCAACTCTATTTCTGACTTGGAAACAAACACTAGCTCGCCTTATGAGAAACAAACTCTGCTTTTGAGAAAAGAGCACTCTTCTACTCTACTGGGTTTCCTATATTGCCAGAACAGTGAACTTGCTCAGAACAAAAGAACTGTGCTTCCTACACACACGGGCCATATCTAGTTCAACTCTGCTTAGGAAACTGACAAGAACATTAGCTCCTCTTCAGTCCAATACACTGTACTTGCTGGGAACAGACACGAGTGCTATTTGCACTGTGTATGGCAATTGGAGCACAATAGTGACTCGTCTTACCAGAAAACAACTCTTGCTCGTAGGACAAAAAACTGCATGTGACTCAACTTCATTTAGGACTGAGAAACAAACTCTAGCTCGCCTTACAAGAAACATACTCTGCTTTTGAGAAAAGAGCACTCTTTTACTCTACTGTGTTTCCTATAGGGCCAGAACAGTGAGCTTGCTCAGAACATAAGAACTGTGATTCCTACACACACGGGCCATATCTAGTTCAACTCTGCTTAGGAAACTGACAAGAACAGTAGCTCCTATTCAGTCCAATACAGTGTACTTGCTGGGAAAAGACGCGAGTGCTATTTGCACTGTGTATGGCAATGGGAGCACAATAGTGTCTTTCCTTACCAGAAAACAACTCTTGTTCGTAGGACCAGAAATTGCATGTGATTCAACTCCATTTAGGACTAGGAAACAAATGCTAGCTCGCCTTACAAGAAACACACTTTGCTTTAGAGAAAAGAGCACGCTTCTACTCTACTGTGTTTCCTATAGGGCCAGAACAGTGAGCTTGCTCAGAACATAAGAACTGTGCTTCCTACACACACGGGCCATATCTAGTTCAACTCTGCTTAGGAAACTGAGAAAAACCGAGGCTCCTCTTCAGTTCAATACACTGCAATTGCTGGGAACAGAAGCGAGTGCTATTTGCACTGTGTATGGCAATGAGAGCACAATAGTGACTTTCCTTACCAGAAAACAACTCTTGCTCCTAGGACCAGAAACTGCATGTGATTCCAATCCATGTAGGATTGGGAAACAAATGCTATCTCGCCTTACAAGAAACATACTCTGCTTTTGAGAAAAGAGCACTCTTCTCCTCTACTGTGTTTCCTATCGGGTCCGAACAGTGAGCTTGCTCAGAACATAAGAACTGTGCTTCCTACACAAACGGCCATATCTAGTTCAACTCTGCTTAGGAACCTGACAAGGACAGTAGATCCTCTTCAGTCCAATACACTGTACATGCTGGGAACAGACGCCAGTGCTATTTGCCCTGTGCATGACAATGGGAGCACAATAGTGACACTTCTTACCAGAAAACAACTCTTGCTCTTATGACCAGAAACTGCATGTGATTCAACTCCATTTAGGACTGGGAAACAAACGCTAGGTGGCCTTACAAGAAACACACTCTGCTTTTGAGAAAAGAGCACTCTTCTACTCTACTGTGTTTCCTATAGGGCCAGAAGAGTGAGCTTGCTCAGAACAAAAGAACTGTGCTTCCTACACGCACGGGCCATATCTAGTTCAACTGTGCTTAGGAAACTGACAAGAACAGTAGCTCCTCTTCAGTCCCATACACTGTACTTTCTGGGAACGGGCGCGAGGGCTATTTACACTGTATATGGCAATGGGAGCGCAATAGTGACTTTCCTTACCAGAAAACAACTCTTGCTCGTAAGACCAGAAACTGCATGTGATTCAACTCCATATAGGACTGGGAAACAAACGCTAGCTCGCCTTACAAGAAACACACTCAGCTTTAGAGAAAAGAGCACTCTTCTACTCTATTGTGTTTCCTAAGGTGTCCAAACAGTGAGCTTGCACAGAACAAAAAAACTGTGCTTCCTACACACACGGCCATATCTAGTTCAATTCTGCTTAGGTACATGACAAGAACAGTAGATCCTCTTCAGTCCAATACACTGTACTTGCTGTGAACAGACGCCAGTGCTATTTGTCCTGTGTATGGCAATGGCAGGGCAATAGTGACTCTTCTTACCAGAAAACAACTCTTGCTCGTAGGACCAGAAACTGCATGGGATTCAACTCCATTTAGGACTGGGAAACAAACGCTAGCTCGCCTTACAAGAAACACACTCCGCTTTTGAGAAAAGAGCACTCTTATACACTACTGTGTTTCCTATGGCGTCCAAACAGTGAGCTTGCTCAGAACAAAAAAACTGTGCTTCCTACACATGGACCATATCTAGTTCAACTCTGCTTAGGTAACTGCCAAGAACAGTAGCTCCTCTTCAGTTCAATACAATGTACTTGCTGGGAACAGACGCGAGTGCTATATGCACTGTGTGTGGCAATGGGAGCACAATAGTGACTCTTCTTACCAGAAAACAACTTATGACCAGAAACTGCATGTGATTCAACTCCATTTAGGACTGGGAAATAAACGCTAGCTCGCCTTACAAGAAACACACTCTGCTTTAGAGAAAAGAGCACTCTTCTACTCTACTGTATTTCCTATAGGGCCAGAATAGTGAGCTTGCTCAGAACAAAAGAACTGTGCTTCCTACACACGGGTCGTATCTAGTTCAACTCTGCTTAGGAAACTGACAAGAACAGTAGCTCCGCTTCAGTCCGATACACTGTACTTGCTGGGAACAGACGCGAGTGCTATTTGCACTGTGTATGGAAATGGGAGCGCAATAGTGACTTTCCTTACCAGAAAACAACTCTTGCTCGTAGGACCAGAGACTGCATGTGATTCAACTCTATTTAGGACTGGGAAACAAGTGCTAGCTCGGCTTACATGAAACACACTCTGCTTTTGAGAATAGAGCACTCATCTACCCTACTGTGTTTCCTATAGGGCCAGAACAGTGACCTTGCTCAGAACAAAAGAACTGTGCTTCCTACACACACGGCCATATCTAGTTCAATTCTGCTTAGGAAACTGAAAAGAACAGTAGATCCTCTTCAATATAATACACTGTACATGTTGGACACAGAAGCCAGTGCTATTTGCCCTGTGTATGACAATGGGAGCACAATAGTGACTCTTCTTACCAGAAAACAACGCTTGCTCATAGGACCAGAAACTGCATGTGATTTAACTCCATTTATGACTGGGAAACAAACGTTAGCTCGCCTTACAAGAAACACACTCTGCTTTTGGAAAAGAGCACTCTTTCTCTCTACTGTTTTTCCTATGGGGTCCGAACATTGAGCTTGCTCAGAACAGAAGAACTGTGCTTCCTACACGCACGGGCCATATCTAGTTCAACTCTGCTTAGGAAACTGACAAGAACAGTAGATCCTCTTCAGTCCAATACCCTGTACTTGCTGGGAACAGACGCGAGTGCTATTTACACTGTGTATGGCAATGGGAGCCCAATAGTGACTCTTCTTACCAGAAAACAACTCTTGCTCCTAGGACCAGAAACTGCATGGGATTCAACTCCATTTAGGACTGGGAAACAAACGCTAGCTCGCCTTACAAGGAACACACTCTGCTTTTGAGAAATGATCACTCTTCTACTCTACTGTGTTTCCTATAGGGCCAAAACAGTTAGCTTGCTTAGAAAAAAAGAACTCTGCTTCCTACACACACAGGCCATATCTACTTCAACTCTGCTTAGGAAACTGACAAGAACAGTAGCTCCACTTCAGTCCAATACACTGTACTTCCTGGGAACAGACTCGAGTGCTATTTGCACTGTGTATGGCAATGGGAGTGCAATAGTCACTCTTCTTACCAGAAAACAACTCTTGCTCGTAGGACAAGAACCTTCATCGATTCAACTCCATTTAGGTCTGGGAAACAAACGCTAGCTCGCCTTACAAGAAACACACTCTGCTTTTGAGAAAAGAGCACTCTACTACTCTACTGTGTTTCCTATGCGGTCCGAACAGTGAGCTTGCTAAGAACAAAAGAACTGTGCTTCCTACACACACGGGCCATATCTAGTTCAACTCTGCTTAGGAAACTGACAAGAACAGTAGCACCGCTTCAGTCCAATACACTGTACTTGCTGGGAACAGACTAGAGTGCTAATTGCCCTGTGTATGATAATGGGAGCACAATAGTGACACTTCTTATCAAAAAACACCTCTTGCTCGTAGGACCAGAAACTTCGTGGGATTCAACCCCATTTAGGATTGGGAAACAAACGCTAGCTCGCCTTACAAGAAACACACTCTGCTTTTGAGAAAAGAGCAGTCTTCTACTCTACTGTGTTTCCTATAGGGCCAGAAGAGTGACCTTGCTCAAAATAAAAGAACTGTGCTTCTTACACACACGGTCCATATCTAGTTCAACTCTGCTTAGGAAACTGACAAGAACAGTAGCTCCTCTTCAGTACAATACACTGTACATCCTGGGGAAAAATGAGAGTGCTATTTGCAATGTGTATGGCAATGGGAGCCCAATAGTGACTCTTCTTACCAGAAAACAAATCTTGCTTGTAGGACCTGAAATTGCATGGGATTCAACTCTATTTCTGACTGGGAATCAAACACTAGCTCGCCTTATGAGAAACAAACTCTGCTTTTGAGAAAAGAGCACTCTTCTACTCTACTGGGTTTCCTATATTGCCAGAACAGTGAACTTGCTCAGAACAAAAGAACTGTGCTTCCTACACACACGGGCCATATCTAGTTGAACTCTGCTTACGAAACTGACAAGAACAGTAGATCCTCTTCAGTCCAATACACTATACATGCTGGGATCAGACGCCAGTGTTTTGTCCTGTGTATGACAATGGGAGCGCAATAGTGACTCTTCTTCCCAGAAAACAACTCTTGCTCGTAGGACCAGAAACTGCATGTGAATCAACACCATTTAGGACTGGGAAACAAACACTAGCTTGCCTTAGAAGAAACACACTCTGGTTTTGAGAAAAGGGCACTCTTCTACTCTACTGTGTTTCCTATGGGGTCTGAACTGTGAGCTTGCTCAGAACAGAAGAACTGTGCTTCCTCCACACACGGTCCATATCTAGTTCAACTCTGCTTAGGAAACTGACAAGAACAGTATCTCCTCTTCAGTCCAATACACTGTACTTGCTGGGAACAGACTAGAGTGCTATTTGCACTGTGTACGGCAATAGGAGCACAATAGTGACTCTTCTTATCAGGAAACACCTCTTGTTTTTAGGACCAGAAACTGCATGGGATTCAACTCCATTTAGGACTGGGAAACAAACACTAGCTCGCCTTACAAGAAACACACTCTGCTTTTGTGAAAAGAGCATTCTTCTACTTTATTGTGTTTCCAAATGGGTCCGAACAGTGTGCTTGATCAGAACAAAAGAACTGTGCTTCCTACACACACGGGCCATATCTAGTTCAACTCTACTTAGGAAACTGACAGGAACAGTAGCTCCTCTTCAGTCCAATACACTGTACTTGCTGGGAACAGATGCGAGTGCTATTTGCCCTGTGTATGACAATGGGAGCGCAATAGTGACTCTTCTTACCAGAAAACAACTCTTACTCGTAGGACAGGAAACTGCATGTGATTCAACTCCATTTAGGACTGGGAAACAAACGCTAGCTCGCCTTACAAGAAACACACTCTGCTTTTGAGAAAAGAGCACTCTTCTACTCTACTGTGTTTCCTTTGGGGTCTGAACTGTTAGCTTGCTCTGAACAAATAAACTGTGCTTCCTACACACACAGCCATATCTAGTTCAATTCTGCTTAGGAAACTGACAAGAACATTAGATCCTCTTCAATACAAAACACTGTACATGTTGGACACAGAAGCCAGTGCTATTTGCCCTGTGTAAGACAATGGAAGCTCAATAGTGACTCTTCTTACCAGAAAACAACTCTTGCTCATAGGACCAGAAACTGCATGTGAATCAACTCCATTTAGGACTGGGAAACAAACACTAGCTCGCCTTAGAAGAAACACACTCTGGTTTTGAGAAAAGGGCACTCTTCTACTCTACTGTGTTTCCTATGGGGTCTGAACTGTGAGCTTGCTCAGAACAGAAGAACTGTGCTTCCTCCACACACGGTCCATATCTAGTTCAACTCTGCTTAGGAAACTGACAAGAACAGTATCTCCTCTTCAGTCCAATACACTGTACTTGCTGGGAACAGACTAGAGTGCTATTTGCACTGTGTACGGCAATAGGAGCACAATAGTGACTCTTCTTATCAGGAAACACCTCTTGTTTTTAGGACCAGAAACTGCATGGGATTCAACTCCATTTAGGACTGGGAAACAAACACTAGCTCGCCTTACAAGAAACACACTCTGCTTTTGAGAAAAGAGCATTCTTCTACTTTATTGTGTTTCCAAATGGGTCCGAACAGTGTGCTTGCTCAGAACAAAAGAAGTGTGCTTCCTACACACACGGGCCATATCTAGTTCAACTCTACTTAGGAAACTGACAGGAACAGTAGCTCTTCTTCAGTCCAATACACTGTACTTGCTGGGAACAGATGCGAGTGCTATTTGCCCTGTGTATGACAATGGGAGCGCAATGGTGACTCTTTTTACCAGAAAACAACTCTTACTCGTAGGACCAGAAACTGCATGTGATTCAACTCCATTTAGGACTGGGAAACAAACGCTAGCTCGCCTTAAAAGAAACACACTCTGCTTTTGAGAAAAGAGCACTCTTCTACTCTACTGTGTTTACTATGGGGTCTGAACAGTGAGCTTGCTCTGAACAAATAAACTGTGCTTCCTACACGCACAGCCATATCTAGTTCAATTCTGCTTAGGAAACTGACAAGAACATTAGATCCTCTTCAATACAATACACTGTACATGTTGGACACAGAAGCCAGTGCTATTTGCCCTGTGTAAGACAATGGAAGCGCAATAGTGACTCTTCTTACCAGAAAACAACTCTTGCTCATAGGACCAGAAACTGCATGTGATTCAACTCCATTTAGGACTGGGAAACAAACGCTAGCTCGCCTTACAAGAAACACACTCTGCTTTTGAGAAAAGAGCACTCTTCTACTCTACTGTTTTTCCTATGGGGTCAGAACAGTGAGCTTGCTCAGAACAGAAGAGCTGTGATTCCTACACACACGGTCCATATCTAATTCAACTCTGCTTAGGAAACTGACAAGAACAGTAGATCCTCTTCAGTCCAATACCCTGTACTTGCTGGGAACAGACGCGAGTGCTATTTGCACTGTGTATGGCAATGGGAGCCCAATAGTGACTCTTCTTACCAGAAAACAACTCTTGCTCATGGTACCAGAACCTGCATGGGATTCAACTCCATTTAGGACTGGGAAACAAACTCTAGCTCGCCTTACAAGAAACACACTTTGCTTTTGAGAAATGATCACTCTTCTACTCTACTGTGTTTCCTATAGGGCCAAAACAGTTAGCTTGCTTAGAACAAAAGAAGTGTGCTTCCTACACACTCGGGCCATATCTAGTTCAATTCTGCTTTGGAAACTGCCAAGAACAGTAGATCCTCTTCAGTCCAATACACTGTACTTGCTGGGAAAAGACGCCAGTGCTATTTGCCCTGTGTATGACAATGTGAGCACAATAGTGACTCTACTTACATGAAAACAAATCTTGCTGGTAGGACCAGATACTGCATGGGATTCAACTCCATTTAGGACTGGGAAACAAACACTAGCTCGACTTACGAGAAACACACTCTGTATTGAGAAAACAGCACTCTTCTACTCTAATGTGTTTCCTATAGGGCAAGAACAGTGAGCATTCTCAGAACAAAAGAACTGTGCTTCCTACACACAGGGTTGATATCTAGTTCAACTCTGCTTAGGAAACTGACAAGAACAGTAGCTCCTCTTCAGTCCAATACACTGTACTTGCTGGGAACAGACGTGAGTGCTATTTGCACTGTGTATGGCAATGGGAGCACAATAGTGACTTTCCTTACGAGAAAACAAATCTTGCTCATAGGACCAGAAACTACATGTGATTCAACTCCATTTAGGACTGGGAAACAAACGCTAGCTCGCCTTACAAGAAACACACTCTGCTTTTGAGAAAAGAGCACTCTTCTACTGTACTGTGTTTCCTAAGGGGTCCGAACATTGAGCTTGCTCAGAAAAAAAGAAATGTGCTTCCTACACACACGGGCCATATCTAGTTCAACTCTGCTTAGGAAACTGACAAGAACAGTAGCTCCTCTTCAGTCCAATACACTGTACTTGCTGGGAACAGACGCAAGAGCTATTTGCACTTTGTATGCCAATGGGAGCGCAATAGTGACTTTCCTTACCAGAAAACAAATCTTGCTTATAGGACCAAAAACTGCATGTGATTCAACTCCATTTAGGACTGGGAAACCAACGCTAGTTCGCCTTACAAGAAACACACTCGGCTTTTGAGAAAAGAGCACTCTTCTACTCTACTGTGTTTCCTATGGGGTCTGAACAGTGAGCTTGCTCAGAACCAAAGAACTGTGCTTCCTACACACACGGGCCATATCTAGTTCAACTCTGCTTAGGAAACTGACAAGAATGGTAGCTCCTCTTCAGTCCAATACACTGTACTTGCTTGGAACAGATCCGAGTGCTATTTGCACTGTTTATGGCAATTGGAGCGCAATAGTGACTCTTCTTATCAGAAAACAACTCTTGCCCCTAGGACCAAAAACTGCATGTGATTCAACTCCATTTAGGACTGGGAAACAAACGCTAGCTCGCCTTACAAGAAACACACTCTGATTTTGAGAAAAGAGCACTCTTCTACTCTACTGTTTTTCCTATAGGGCCAGAACAGTGAGCTTGCTCAGAACAAAAGAACTGTGCTTCCTACACACACGGGCCATATCTAGTTCAATTCTGCTCAGGAAACTGAAAAGAACAGTAGATCCTCTTCAGTCCAATACACTGTACATGCTGGGAACAGACGCCAGTGCTATTTGCCCTGTGTATGACAATGGGAGCACAATAGTGACTCTTCTGACCAGAAAACAACTCTTGCTCATAGGACCAGAGACTGCATGTGATTCAACTCCATTTAGGATTGGGAAACAAACGCTAGCTCGCCTTACAAGAAACACACTCTGCTTTTGAGAAAAGAGCACTCTTCTACTCTACTGTGTTTCCTATGGGGTCCGAACACTGAGCTTGCTCAGAACAAAAGAACTGTGCTTCCTACACACACGGGATATATCTAGTTCAACTCTGCTTAGGAAACTGACAAGAACGGTAGCTCCTCTTCAGTCCAATACACTGCGCTAGCTGGGAACAGACGAGAGTGCTATTTGCACTGTGTATGGCAATAGGAGCGCAATAGTGACTCTTCTTATCAGAAAACACCTCTTGTTCGTAGGACCAGAAACTGCATGTGATTCAACTCCATTTCTTACTGGGAAACAAACACTAGCTTGCCTTACAAGAAACACACTCTGCTTTTGAGAAAAGAGCACTCTTTTACTCTACTGTGTTTCTTTGGGTTCCGAACAGTGAACTTGGTCAGAACAAAAGAACTGGGTTTCCTACACACACGGGCCATAACTAGTTCAACTCTGCTTATGAAATTGACAAGAACAGTAGCTCCGCTTCATTCAAATACACTGTACTTGTTGGGAAAAGATTCGAGTGCTATTTGCACTGTGTATGGCAATGGGAGCGCAAAGGTGACTTTCCTTACCAGAAAACATCTCATGCTCGTAGGAAGAAACACTGCATGTGACTCAACTCCATTTAGGACTGGGAAAAAACGCTAGCTTGCATTACAAGAAACACACTCTGCTTTTGACAAAAGAGCACTCTTCTAAACTACTGTGTTTCCTATAGGGCCAGAACAGTGAGCTTGCTCAGAAAAAAAGAACTGTGCTTCATACAAATACTGCCATATCTAGTTCAATTCTGCTTAGGAAACTGAAAAAAACAGTAGATTCTCTTCAGTCCAATACACTGTATATGCTGGGAACAGACGCCAGTTCTATTTGCCCTGTGTATGACAATGGGAGCGCAATAGTGACTCTTGTTACCAGAAAACAACTCTTGCTCATAGGACGAGAAACTGCATGTGATTCAACTCCATTTGGGACTGGGAAACAAATGGTAGCTCGCCTTACAAGAAACACACTCTGCTTTTGAGAAAAGAGCACTCTTCTACTCTACTGTGTTTACTATGGGGTCTGAACAGTGAGCTTGCTCAGAACAAAAGAACTGTGCTTCCAACACACAGGGGCCATATATAGTTCAACTCTGCTCAGAAAACTGACAAAAACAGTAGATCCGCTTCAGTCCAATACACTATACTTGCTGGGAACAGACGCCAGTGCTATTTGCACTGTTTATGGCAATGGGAGCGCAATAGTGACTTTCCTTACCAGAAAACAACTCTTGCTCTTATGACCAGAAACTGCATGTGATTCAACTCCATTTAGGAATGGGAAACAAACGCTAGGTGGCCTTACAAGAAACACACTCTGCTTTTGAGAAAAGAGCACTCTTCTACTCTACTGTGTTTCCTATAGGGCCAGAAGAGTGAGCTTGCTCAGAACAAAAGAACTGTGCTTCCTACACGCACGGGCCATATCTAGTTCAACTCTGCTTAGGAAACTGACAAGAACAGTAGCTCCTCTTCAGTCCGATACACTGTACTTGCTGGGAACGGGCGCAATGGCTATTTGCACTGTATATGGCAATGGGAGCGCAATAGTGACTTTCCTTACCAGAAAACAACTCTTGCTCGTAAGACCAGAAACTGCATGTGATTCAACTCCATATAGGACTGGGAAACAAATGCCAGCTCGCCTTACAAGAAACACACTCAGCTTTAGAGAAAAGAGCACTCTTCTACTCTACTGTGTTTCCTATAGGGCCAGAAGAGTGAGCTTGCTCAGAACAAAAGAACTGTGCTTCCTACACGCACGGGCCATATCTAGTTCAACTCTGCTTAGGAAACTGACAAGAACAGTAGCTCCTCTTCAGTCCGATACACTGTACTTGCTGGGAACGGGCGCAATGGCTATTTGCACTGTATATGGCAATGGGAGCGCAATAGTGACTTTCCTTACCAGAAAACAACTCTTGCTCGTAAGACCAGAAACTGCATGTGATTCAACTCCATATAGGACTGGGAAACAAATGCCAGCTCGCCTTACAAGAAACACACTCAGCTTTAGAGAAAAGAGCACTCTTCTACTCTATTGAGTTTCCTAAGGGGTCCAAACAGTGAGCTTGCACAGAACAAAAAAACTGTGCTTCCTACACACACGGCCATATCTAGTTCAATTCTGCTTAGGTACCTGACAAGAACAGTAGATCCTCTTCAGTCCAATACACTGTACTTGCTGGGAACAGACGCCAGTGCTATTTGTCCTGTGTATGGAAATGGCAGGGCAATAGTGACTCTTCTTACCAGAAAACAACTCTTGCTCGTAGGACCAGAAACTGCATGGGATTCAACTCCATTTGGACTGGGAAACAAACGCTAGCTCGCCTTACAAGAAACACACTCTGCTTTTGAGAAAAGAGCACTCTTATTCACTACTGTGTTTCCTATGGCGTCCAAACAGTGAGCTTGCTCAGAACAAAAAAACTGTGCTTCCTACACATGGACCATATCCAGTTCAACTCTGCTTAGGATACTGACAAGAAAAGTAGCTCCTCTTCAGTTCAGTACAATGTACTTGCTGGGAACAGACGCGAGTGCTATTTGCACTGTGTGTGGCAATGGGAGCACAATAGTGACTCTTCTTACCAGAAAACAACTTATGACCAGAAACTGCATGTTATTCAACTCCATTTAGGACTGGGAAACAAACGCTAGCTCGCCTTACAAGAAACACACTCTGCTTTTGAGATAAGAGCACTCTTCTACTCTTCTGTGTTTCCTATGGGGTCCGAACAGTTAGCTTGCGCAGAACAAAAGAACTGTGCTTCCTACACACACGGGCCATATCTAGTTCAACTCTGCTTAGGAAACTGACAAGAACGGTAGCTCCTCTTCAGTCCAATACACTGTGCTAGCTGGGAAAAAACGTGAGTGCTATTTGCACTGTGTATGGCAATAGGAGCACAATAGTGACTCTTCTTATCAGAAACCACCTCTTGCTCGTAGGGCCAGTAATTGCATGGGTTTCAACTCCATTTCTGACTGGGAAACAAACACTAGCTCGCCTTACAAGAAACACACTCTGCTTTTGAGAAAAAAGCACTCTTCTACTCTACTGTGTTTCTTTGGGTTCTGAAAAGTGAGCTTGGTCAGAACAAAAGAACTGGGCTTCCCACAAACAGGGGCCATATCTAGTTTAACTCTGCCTAGGAAATTGACAAGAACAGTATCTCGGCTTCAGTCCAATACCCTGTACTTCCTGGGAACAGACGCCAGTGCTATTTGCACTGTGTATGGCAATGGGAGCCCAATAGTGACTCTTCTTACCAGAAAACAACTCTTGCTCGTAGGACCAGAACCTGCATGGGATTCTACTCCATTTAGGACTGGGAAACAAACGCTAGCTCGCCTTACAAGAAACACAATCTGCTTTGAGAAATGATCACTCTTCTACTCTACTGTGTTTCCTATAGGGCCAAAACAGTTAGCTTGCTTAGAACAAAAGAACTGTGCTTCCTACACATACGGTCCATATCTAGTTCAATTTTGCTTTGGAAACTGACAAGAACAGTAGATCCTCTTAATTCCAATACACTGTACTTGCTTGGAACAGACGCCAGTGCTATTTGCCCTGTGTATGTCAATGGGAGCACAATAGTGACTCTTCTTACCAGAAAAAAACTCTTGCTGGTAGGACCAGAAACTGCATGGGATTCAACTCCATTTAGGACTGGGAAACAAACGGTAGCTCGACTTACAAGAAACACACTCTGGATTGAGAAAACAGCACTCTTCTACTCTAATGTGTTTCCTATAGGGCCAGAACAGTGAGCATTCTCAGAACAAAAGAACTGTGCTTCCTACACACGGTACATATCTAGTTCAATTCTGCTTAGGAAACTGACAAGAACAGTAGCTCCTCTCCAGTCCAATACACTGTACTTGCTGGGAACACACTCGAGTGCTATTTGCACTGTGTATGGCAATGGTAGCACAATAGTGACTTTCCTTTCCAGAAAACAAACCTTGCTTGTAGGACCAAAAACCTCATGTGATTCAACACCATTTAGGACTGGGAAACAAACGCTAGCTCGCCTTTCAAGACACACACTCTGCTTTTGAGAAAAGAGCACTCTTCTACTCTACTCTGTTTCCAATGGGGTCCGAACAGTGAGCTTGCTCAGAACAAAAGAACTGTGTTTCCTACACACAAGGGCCATATCTAGTTCAACTCTGCTTAGGAAACTGACAAGAACAGTAGCTCCACTTCAGTCCAATACACTGTACTTGCTGGGAACAGACTAGAGTGCTATTTACCCTGTGTATGACAATGGGAGCGCAATAGTGACACTTCTTATCAGTAAACACCTCTTGCTCGTAGGACCAGAAACTGCATGGGATTCAACTCCATTTATGACTGGGAAACAAACGCTAGCTCGCCTTACAAGAAACACACTCTGCTTTTGAGAAAAGAGCAGACTTCTACTCTACTGTGTTTCCTATGATTTCCGAATAGTGAGCTTGCTCAGAACAAAAGAACTGTGCTTCCTACACACGGGCCATATCTAGTTCAACTCTGCTTAGGAAACTGACAGGAACAGTAGCTCCTCTTCAGTCGAATGCACTGTACTTGCTGGGAAAAGACCCGAGTGCTATTTGCACTGTGTAAGGCAATAGGAGCACAATAGTGACTCTTCTTATCAGAAAACACCTCTTGCTCGTAGGACCAGAAACTGCATGGGATTCAACTCCATTTCTGACTGGGAAACAAATGCTAGCTCGCCTTACAAGAAACACACTCTGCTTTTGAGAAAAGAGCACTCTTCTACTCTACTGTGTTTCCTATGGGGGCCGAACAGTGAGGCTTGCTCAGAACAAAAGAACTGTGCTTCCTACACACACGGGGCCATATCTAGTTCAACTCTGCTTAGGAAACTGACAAGAACAGTAGCTCTGCTTCAGTCCAATACACTGTACTTGCTGGGAACAGACACGCGTGCTATTTGCACTGTGTATGGCAATAGGAGCGCAATAGTGACTCTTCTTATCAGAAAACACCTCTTGCTCGTAGGACCAGAAACTGTATGGGATTCAACTCCATTTCTGACTGGGAAACAAACACTAGCTCGCCTTACAAGAAACATACTCTGCTTTTTGAGAAAAGAGGACTCATCTACTCTACTGTGTTTCCTATGGGGGCTGAACAGTGAGCTTGCTCAGAAAAAATGAACTGTGCTTCCTACACACACGGGACATATCTAGTTCAACTCTGCTTAGGAAACTGACAAGAACAGTAGCTCTGCTTCAGTCCAATACACTGTACTTGCTGGGAACAGACACGAGTGCTATTTGCACTGTGTATGGCAATAGGAGCGCAATAGTGACTCTTCTTATCAGAAAACACCTCTTGCTCGTAGGACCAGAAACTGCATGGGATTCAACTCCATTTCTTACTGGGAAACAATCGCTAGCTCGACTTACAATAAACACACTCTGGATTGAGAAAACAGCACTCTTCTACTCTAATGTGTTTCCTATAGGGCCAGAACAGTGAGCATTCTCAGAACAAAAGAACTGTGCTTCCTACACACACGGTCCCTATCTAGTTCAACTCTGCTTAGGAAACTGACAAGAACAGTAGCTCCTCTTCAGTCCAATACACTGTACTTGCTGTGAACAGACTCGAGTGCTATTTGTACTGTGTATGGCAATGGGAGCGCAAGAGTGACTTTCCTTACCAGAAAACAAATCTTGCTTGTAGGACCAAAAACTGCATGTGATTCCTCTCCATTTAGGACTGGGAAACAAACGCTAGCTCGCCTTACAAGAAACACACTCTGCCTTTGAGAAAAGAGCACTCTTCTACTCTACTGTGTTTCCTACAGGGCCAGAACAGTGAGCATGCTCAGAACAAAAGAACTGTGCTTCCTACACACACGGGCCATATCTAGTTCAACTCTGCTTAGGAAACTGACAAGAACAGTAGCTCCGCTTCATTCCAATACACTGTACTTGCTGGGAACAGACTAGAGTGCTATTTGCCCTGTGTATGACAATGGGATCGCAATAGTGACACTTCTTATCAGAAAACACCTCTTGCTCGTAGGACCAGAAACTGCATGGGATTCAACTCCATTTAGGATTGGGAAAGAAACGCTAGCTCGCCTTACAAGAAACACACTCTGCTTTTGAGAAAAGAGCAGTCTTCTACTCTACTGTGTTTCCTATGGTGTCCGAATAGTGAGCTTGCTCAGAACAAAAGAACTGTGCTTCTACACACACGGGCCATATCTAGTTCAACTCTGCTTAGGAAACTGACAGGAACAGTAGCTCCTTTTCAGTCCAATACACCGTACTTGCTGGGAACAGACGCGAGTGCTTTTTGCACTGTGTATGGCAATGGGAGCCCAATAGTGTCTTTCCTTTTCAGAAAACAAATCTTGCTTGTAGGAACAAAAACTGCATGTGATTCAACTCCATTTGGGACTGGGAAACAAATGGTAGCTTGCCTTACAAGAAACACACTCTGCTTTTGAGAAAAGAGCACTCTTCTACTCTACTGTGTTTCCTTTGGGGTCTGAACAGTGAGCTTGCTCTGAACAAAAGAACTGTGCTTCCTACACACACGGGCCATATCTAGTTCAACTCTGCTTAGAAAACTGACAAGAACAATAGCTCCTCTTCAGTCCAACACCCTGTACTTGCTGGGAACAGACGCAAGTGCTATTTGCACTGTGTATTTCAAAGGGAGCACAATAGTGACTTCCCTTACCAGAAAACAACTCTTGCTCGTAGGACCAAAAACTGCATGGCATTCAACTCCATTTAGGACTGGGAAACAAACTCTAGCTCGCCTTACAAGAAACACACTCTGCTTTTGAGAAATGATCACTCTTCTACTCTACGGAGTTTCCTATAAGCCCAGAACAGTTAGCTTGCTTAGAACAAAAGAACTGTGCTTCCTACACACACGGGCCATATCTAGTTCAATTCTGCTTTGGAAAGTGACAAGAACAGTAGATCCTCTTCAGTCCAATACACTGTACTTGCTGGGAACAGACGCCAGTGCTATTTACCCTGTGTACGACAATGGGAGCACAATAGTGACTCTTCTTACCAGAAAACAACTCTTGCTAGTAGGACCAGAAACTGCATGGGATTCAACTCCATTTAGGACTGGGAAACAAACGCTAGCTCGACTTACAAGAAAAACACTCTAGATTGAGAAAAGAGCACTCTTCAACGCTAATGTGTTTCCTATAGGGCCAGAACAGTGAGCATTCTCAGAACAAAAGAACTGTGCTTCCTACACACATGGGCCATATCTAGTTCAACTCTGCTTAGGAAACTGACAAGAACAGTAGCTCCTCTTTAGTCCAATACACTGTACTTGCTGGGAACAGACGCGAGTCCTATTAGCACTGTGTATGGCAATGGGAGCACAATAGTGACTTTCCTTACCAGAAAACAACTCTTGCTCATAGGACCAAAAACTGGATGTGATTCAACTCCATTTCTGACTGGGAAACAATCGCTAGCTCGCCTTACAAGAAACACACTCTGCTTTTGAGAAAAGACCACTCTTCTACTCTACTGTGTTTCCTATGGGGTACAAACAGTGAGCTTGCTCAGAACAAAAGAACTGTGCTTCCTACACACACGGGCCATATCTAGTTTAACTCTGCTTAGGAAACTGACAAGAACAGTAGCTCCGCTTCTGTCCAATACACTGTACTTGCTGGGAACGGACGCCAGTGCTATTTGCACTGTGTATGGAATAGGGAGCACAATAGTGACTTTCCTTACCAGAAAACAACTCTTGCTCGTAGGACCAAAAACTGCATGTGATTCAACTCCATTTAGGACTGGGAAACAAACGCTAGCTCGCCTTACAAGAAACACACTCTGCTTTTGAGAAAAGACCACTCTTCTACTCTACTGTGTTTCCTATAGGGCCAGAACAGTGAGCTTGCTCAGAACAAAAGAACTGTGCTTCCTACACACATGGCCACATCTAGTTCAATTCTGCTTAGGAAAATGACAAGAACAGTAGCTCCTCTTCAGTCCAATACACTGACTGTACATGCTGGGAACAGACGCCAGTGCTATTTGCCCTGTGTACGACAATGGGAGTGCAATAGTGACTCTTCTTACCAAAAACACAACTCTTGCTCGTAGGACCAGAAACTGCATGTGATTCAACTCCATTTAGGACTGGGAAACAAACGCTAGCTCACCTTACAAGAAACACACTCTGCTTTTGAGAAAAGAGCACTCTTCTACTCTACTGTGAATCCTATGGGGTCCGAACAGTGAGCTTGCTCAGAACAAAAGAACTGTGCTTCCTAACCACACGGGCCATATCTAGTTCAACTCTGCTTAGGAAACTGACAAGAACAGTAGCTCCTCTTCAATCCAATGCACTGTACTTGCTGGGAACAGACGCGAGTGCTATTTGCACTGTGTATGGCAAAAGGAGCACAGTAGTGACTTCCCTTACCAGAAAACAACTCTTGCTCGTAGGACCAAAAACTGCATGTGATTCAACTCCATTTACGACTGGGAAACAAACGCTAGCTCGCCTTACAAGAAACACACTCTGCTTTAGAGAAATGATCACTCTTCTACTCTACGGTGTTTCCTATAGGGCTAGAACAGTTTGCTTGCTTAGAACAAAAGAACTGTGCTTCCTACACACACGGGCCATATCTAGTTCAATTCTGCCTTGGAAAGTGACAAGAACAGTAGATCCTCTTCAGTCCAATACACTGTACTTGCTGGGAACAGACGCCAGTGCTGTTTACCCTGTTTATGACAATGGGAGCACAATAGTGACTCTTCTTACCAGAAAACAACTCTTGCTAGTAGGACCAGAAACTGCATGGGATTCAACTCCATTTAGGACTGGGAAACAAACGCTAGCTCGACTTACAAGAAACACACTCTAGATTGAGAAAAGAGCACTCTTCAACGCTAATGTGTTTCCTACAGGGCCAGAACAGTGAGCATTCTCAGAACAAAAGAACTGTGCTTCATACATACATGGGCCATATCTAGTTCAACTCTGCTTAGGAAACTGAAAAGAACAGTAGCTCCTCTTCCGTCCAATACACTGTACTTGCTAGGAACAGACGCGAGTGCTATTTGCACTGTATGGCAATGGGAGCACAATAGTGACTTTCCTTACCAGAAAACAACTCTTGCTCATAGGACCAAAAACTGCATGTGATTCAACCCCATTTAGGACTGGGAAACAAACGCTAGCTCGCCTTACAAGAAACACACTCTGCTTTTGAGAAATGATCACTCTTCTACTCTACTGTGTTTCCTATAGGGCCAAAACAGTTTGCTTGCTTAGAAAAAACGAACTGAGCTTCCTACACACGTGCCATATCTAGTTCAATTCTGCTTTGGAAACTGACAAGAATAGTAGATCCTCGTCAGTCCAATACACTGTTCTTGCTGGGAACAGACGCCAGTGCTATTTGCCCTGTGTATGACAATGGGAGCACAATAGTGACTGTTCTTACCAGAAAACAACTCTTGCTGGTAGGACCAGAAACTGCATGGGATTCAACTCCATTAAGGACTGGGAAAAAACGCTAGCTCAAATTACAATAAACACACTCCGGATTGAGAAAACAGCACTCTTCTACTCTAAAGTGTTTCCTGTAGGGCCAGAACAATGAGCATTCTCAGAACAAAAGAGCTGTGCTTCCTACACACACGGTCCATATCTAGTTCAACTCTGCTTGGGAAACTGACAAGAACAGTAGCTCCTCTTTAGTCCAATACACTGTACTTGCTGGGAACAGAATCGAGTCCTATTTGCTCTGTGTATGGCAATGGGAGCACAATAGTGACTTTCCTTACCAGAAAACAACTCTTGCTCGTAGGACCAAAAACTGCATGTGATTCAACTCCATTTCTGACTGGGAAACAATCGCTAGCTCGCCTTACAAGAAACACACTCTACTTTTGAGAAAAGACCACTCTTCTACTCTACTGTGTTTCCTATGGGGTACGAACAGTGAGCTTGCTCAGAACAAAAGAACTGTGCTTCCTACACACCCGGGCCATATCTAGTTCAACTCTGCTTAGGTAACTGACAAGAACGGTAGCTCCTCTTCAGTCCAATACACTGTACTAGCTGGGAACCGACGCGAGTGCTATTTGCAATGTGTATGGCAATAGGAGCACAATAGTGACTCTTCTTATCAGAAAACAACTCTTGCTCATAGGACCAGAAACTGCATGGGATTCAACTCCAATTCTGACTGGGACCAAACACTAACTCGCCTTACAAGAAACTTACTCTGCTTTTGAGAAAAGAGCACTCTTCTACTCTACTGTGTTTCCTATGGGGTCCGAACAGTGAGCTTGCTCAGAACAAAAGAACTGTGCTTCCTACACAGGGGCCATATCTAGTTCAACTCTGCTTAGGAAACTGACAAGAACAGTAGCTCCGCTTCAGTCCAATACACTGTACTTTCTGGGAACAGACGCCAGTGCTATTTGTACTGTGTATGGAAATGGGAGCACAATAGTGACTTTCCTTACCATAAAACAACTCTTGCTCGTAGGACCAAATACTGCATGTGATTCAACTCCATTTAGGACTGGGAAACAAACGCTAGCTTGCCTTACAAGAAACACACTCTGCTTTTGAGAAAAGAGCACTCTTCTACTCTACTGTGTTTCCTATAGGGCCAGAACAGTGAGCTTGCTCAGAACAAAAGAACTGTGCTTCCTACACACATGGCCACATCTAGTTCAATTCTGCTTTGAAACATGACAAGAACAGTAGATCCTCTTCAGTCCAATACACTGTACTTGCTGGGAACAGACGCCAGTGCTATTTACCCTGTGTACGACAATTGGAGCACAATAGTGACTCTTCTTACCAGAAAACAACTCTTGCTAGTAGGACCAGAAACTGCATGGGATTCAACTCCATTTAGGACTGGGAAACAAACGCTAGCTCGACTTACAAGAAACACACTCTAGATTGAGAAAAAAGCACTCTTCAACGCTACTGTGTTTCCTATAGGGCCAGAACAGTGAGCATTCTCAGAATAAAAGAACTGTGCTGCCTACACACATGGGCCATATCTAGTTCAACTCTGCTTAGGAAACTGACAAGAACAGTAGCTCCTCTTTAGTCCAATACACTGTACTTGCTGAGAACAGACGCGAGTCCTATTTGCACTGTGTATGGCAATGGGAGCACAATAGTGACTTTCCTTACCAGAAAACAACTCTTGCTCATAGGACCAAAAACTGGATGTGATTGAACTCCATTTCTGACTGGGAAACAATCGCTAGCTCGCCTTACAAGAAACACACTCTGCTTTTGAGATAAGACCACTCTTCTACTCTACTGTGTTTCCTATGGGGTACGAAAAGTGAGCTTGCTCAGAACAAAAGAACTGTGCTTCCTACACACACGGGCCATATCTAGTTCAACTCTGCTTAGGAAACTGACAAGAATGGTAGCTCCTCTTCAGTCCAATACACTGTACTAGCTGGGAACAGACGCGAGTGCTATTTGCACTGTGTATGGCAATAGGAGCACAATAGTGACTCTTCTTATCAGAAAACAACTCTTGCTCATAGGACCTGTAACTGCATGGGATTCAACTCCAATTCTGACTGGGAAACAAACACTAATTAGCCTTACAAGAAACACACTCTGCTTTTGAGAAAAGAGCACTCTTCTACTCTAAAGTGTTTCCTATGGGGTCCGAACAGTGAGCTTGCTCAGAAGAAAAGAACTGTGCTTCCTACACACACGGGCCATGTCTAGTTCAACTCTGCTTAGGAAACTGACAAGAACAGTAGCTCCTCTTCAGTCCAATACACTGTACTTGCTGGGAACAGACGCCAGTGCTATTTGCAATGTGTATGGCAATGGGAGCGCAATAGTGACTTTCCTTACCAGAAAACAAATCTTGCTTGTAGGACGAAAAACTGCATGTGATTCAACACCATTTAGGACTGGGAAACAAACGCTAGCTCGCCTTACAAGAAACACACTCTGCTTTTGAGAAAAGAGCACTCTTCTACTCTACTGTGTTTCCTATGGGGTCCGAACAGTGAACTTGCTCAGAACAAAAGAACTGTGCTTCCTACACACATGGCCACATCTAGTTCAATTCTGCTTAGGAAACTGACAAGAACAGTAGCTCCTCTTCAGTCCAATACACTGACTGTACATGCTGGGAACAGACGCCAGTGCTATTTGCCCTGTGTATGTCAATGGGAGCAAAATAGTGTCTCTTCTTACCAAAAGGCAACTCTTGCTCGTAGGACCAGAAACTGCATGGGATTCAACTCCATTTAGGCCTGGGATACAAACGCTAGCTCGACTTACAAGAAACACACTCTAGATTGAGATAAGAGCACTCTTCAACGCTAATGTTTTTCCTATAGGGCCAGAACAGTGAGCATTCTCAGAACAAAAGAACTGTGCTTCCTACATACATGGGCCATATCTAGTTAAACTCTGCTTAGGAAACTGAAAAGAACAGTAGCTCCTCTTCAGTCCAATACACTGTACTTGCTAGGAACAGACGCGAGTGCTATTTGCACTGTGTATGGCAATGGGAGCACAATAGTGACTTTCCTTACCAGAAAAGAACTCTTGCTCGTAGGACCAAAAACTGCATGTGATTCAACCCCATTTAGGACTGGGAAACAAACGCTAGCTTGCCTTACAAGAAACACACTCTGCTTTTGAGAAATGATCACTCTTCTACTCTACTGTTTTTCCTATAGGGCCAAAACAGTTTGCTTGCTTAGAAAAAAAGGAACTGTGCTTCCTACACACGTGCCATATCTAGTTCAATTCTGCTTTGGAAACTGACAAGAACAGTAGATCCTCTTCAGTCCAATACACTGTACTTGCTGGGAACAGACGCCAGTGCTATTTGCCCTGTGTATGACAATGGGAGCACAATAGTGACTCTTCTTACCAGAAAACAACTCTTGCTGGTAGGACCAGAAACAGCATGGGATTCAACTCCATTAAGGACTGGGAAAAAACGCTAGCTCGAATTACAATAAACACACTCTGGATTGAGAAAACAGCACTCTTCTACTCTAAAGTGTTTCCTATAGGGCAAGAACAATGAGCATTCTCAGAACAAAAGAGCTGTGCTTCCTACACACACGGTCCATATCTAGTTCAACTCTGCTTGGGAAACTGACAAGAACAGTAGATCCTTTTCAGTCCAATACACTGTTCATGCTGGGAACAGACGCCAGTGCTATTTGCCCTGTGTATGACAATGGGAGCACAATAGTGACTCTTCTTATCAGAAAACAACTCTTGCTCATAGGACGAAAAACTGCATGTGATTCAACTCCATTTAGGACTGGGAAACAAACGCTAGCTCGCCTTACAAGAAACACACTCTGCTTTTGAGAAAAGAGCACTCTTCTACTCTACTGTCTTTCCTATGGGGTCCGAACAGTGAACTTGCTCAGAACAAAAGAACTGTGCTTCCTACACAAACGGACCATATCTAGTTCAACTCTGCTTAGGAAACTGACAAGAACGGTAGCTCCTCTTCAGGCCAATACACTGTACTAGCTGGGAACAGACGCGAGTGCTATTTGCACTGTTTATGGCAATCGGAGCGCAATAGTGACTCTTCTTATCATAAAACACCTCTTGTTCGTAGGACCAGAAACTGCATGGGATTCAACTCCATTTCTGACTGGGAAACAAACACTAGCTCACCTTATAAGAAACACACGCTGCTTTTGAGAAAAGAGCACTCTTCTACTCTACTGTGTTTCCTATAGGGCCAGAACAGTGAGCTTGCTCAGAACAAAAGAACTGTGCTTCCTACACACACGCGCCATATCTCGATCAATTCTGCTTAGGAAACTAACAAGAACAGTAGATCCTCTTAAGTCCAATACACTGTACATGCTGGGAACAGATGCCAGTGCTATATGCCCTGTGAATGACAATGGGAGCACACTAGTGACTCTTCTTACCAGAAAACAACTCTTGCTCGTAGGACCAGAAACTGCATGTGATTCAACTCCATTTAGGACTGAGAAACAAAGGCTAACTCGCCTTACAAGAAACACAATCTGGTTTTGAAAAAGGGCACTCTTCCACTCTACTGTATTTCCTATGGTGTCCGAACAGTGAGCTGGCTCAGAAGAAAAGAACTGTTCTTCCTACACACACGGCCATATCTAGTTCAACTCTGCTTAGGAAACTGACAAGAACAGTAGATTCTCTTCAGTCCAATACAGTGTACATGCTGGGAACAGACGCCAGTGCTATTTGCCCTGTGTATGACAATGGGAGCGCAATAGTGACTCTTCTTACCAGAAAACAACTCTTGCTCGTGGGACCAAAAACTGCATGTGATTCAACTTCATTTAGGACTGGGAAACAAACGCTAGCTCGCCTTACAAGAAACACACTCTGCTTTTGAGAAAAGAGCACTCTTCTACTCTAATGTGTTTCCTATAGGGCCAAAAGAGTGAGCTTGCTCAGAACAAAAGAACTGTGCTTCATACACACACGGCCATATCTAGTTCAACTCTGCTTATGAAACTGACAAGAACAGTAGATCCGCTTCAGTCCAATACACTGTACATGCTGGGAACAGACGACAGTGCTATTTGCACTGTGTATGACAATGGGAGCACAATAGTGACTCTTCTTACCAGAAAACAGCTCTTGCTCGTAGGACCAGAAACTGCATGTGACTCAACTCCATTTAGGACTGGGAAACAAACGCTAGCTCGCCTTACAAGAAACACACTCTGCTTTTTAGAAAAGAGCACTCTTCAATCTAATGTGTTTCCTATGGGGTTCGAAAAGTGAGCTTGCTCAGAACAAAAGAACTGTGCTTCCTACACACACGAGCCATATCTAGTTCAACTCTGCTTAGGAATCTGACAAGAACAGTAGCTCCTCTTCAGTCCAATACACATTACTTGCTGGGAACAGACGCGTGTGCTATTTGCAGTGTGTATGGCAATTGGAGCGCTATAGTGACTCTTCTTACCAGAAAAAAACTCTTGCTCATAGGACGAAAAAATGCATGGGATTCAACTACATTTAGGACTGGGAAACAAACGCTAGTGCCTCTTACAAGAAACACACTCTGCTTTTGAGAAAAGAGCACTCTTCTACTCTACTGTGTTTCCTATGGGGTCCGAACAGTGAGCTTGCTCAGAACAAAACAACTGTGCTTCCTACAAACACGGTCCATATCTAGTTCAACTCTGCTTAGGAAACTGACAAGAACAGTAGATCATCTTCAGTCCAATACACTGTACATGCTGGGAACAGACACCAGTGCTATTTGCCCCCTGCATGACAATAGGAGCGCAATAGTGACTCTTCTTACCAGAAAACAACTCTTGCTCGTTGGAGCAGAAACTGCATGTGATTCAAATCCATTTAGGACAGGGAAACAAACCCTAGCTCGCCTTACAAGAAATACACAATGCTTTTGAGAAAAGGGCACTCTTCTACTCTACGGTGTTTCCTATTTGGTCCGAACAGCGAGATGGCTCAGAACAAAAGAACTGTGCTTCCTACATACACAGGCCATATCTAGTTCAACTCTGCTTAGGAAACTGACAAGAACAGTAGCTCCTCTTCAGCCCAATACACCGTACTTGATGGGAACAGACGCAAGTCCTATTTGCACTGTGTGTGGCAATGGGAGCACAATAGTGTCTTTCCTTACCAGAAAACAACTCTTGCTTGTAGGACCAAAAACTGCATGTGATGCAACTCCATTTAGGACTGGGAAACAAACGCTAGCTCGCCTTACAAGAAACACACTCTGCTTTTGAGAAAAGAGCACTCTTCTACTCTACTGTGTTTCCTATAGGGCCAAAACAGTGAGCTTGCTCAGAAAAAAAGAACTGTGCTTCCTAAACACACGGGCTATATCTAGTTCAACTCTGCTTAGGAAACTGAAAAGAACAGTAGCTCCTCTTCAGTCCAAAACACTGTATTTGCTGGGAACAGACGCCAGTGCTATTTGCCCTGTGTATGAGAGTGGGAGCACAATAGTGACTCTTCTTACCAGAAAACAATTCTAGCTCGTAGGACCAGAAACTGCATGTGATTCAACTTCCATTTAGGACTGGGAAACAAACGCTAGCTCGCCTTACAAGAAACACACTCTGCTTTTGAGAAAAGAGCACTCTTCTACTCTACTGTGTTTCCTATGGGTTCCTAACAGTGAGCTTGCTCAGAACAAAAGAACTGTGTTTCCTACACACACGGCCATATCTAGTTCAACTCTGCTTAGGAAACTGACAAGAACAGTAGCTCCTCTTCAGTCCAATACACTGTTCATGCTGGGAACAGACGCCAGTGCTATTTGCCCTGTGTATGACAGTTGGAGCCCAAGAGTGACTCTTTTTACCAGAAAACAACTCTTGCTCGTAGGACCAGAAACTGCATGTATTTCAACTCCATTTAGGACTGGGAAACAAACGCTAGCTTGCCTTACAAGAAACACACTCTGCTTTTGAGAAAAGAGCACTCTTCTACTCTACTGTGTTTCCTATGGGGTCCAAACAGTGAGCTTGCTCAGAACAAAAGAACTGTGCTTCCTACACACACGTGCCATATATAGTTTAACTCTGCTTAGGAAACTGACAAGAACAGTAGCTCCTCTTCAGTGCAATACACTGTACTTGCTGGGAACAGACGCGAGTGCTATTTGCACTGTGTATGGCAATGGGAGCACAATAGTGACTTTCCTTACCAGAAAACAACTCTTACACGTGGGACAAACAACTGCATGTGATTCAACTCCACTTAGGACTGGAAAACAAACGCTAGCTCGCCTTACAAGAAACACACTCTACTTTTGAGAAAAGAACATCTTCTACTCTGCTGTGTTTCCTATAGGGCCTAAACAGTGAGCTTGATCAGAACAAAAAAACTGTGCTTCCTACACACACGTGCCATATCTAGTTCAATTCTGCTTATGAAACTGACAAGAACAGTAGATCCCCTTCAGTCCAATACACTGTACATGCTGGGAACAGACGCCAGTGCTATTTGCACTGTGTATGACTATGGGAGCACAATAGTGACTCTTCTTACCAGAAAACAGCTCTTGCTCGTAGGACCAGAAACTGCATGTGATTCAACTCCATTTAGGACTGGGAAACAAACGCTAGCTCGCCTTACAAGAAACACACTCTGCTTTTTAGAAAAGAGCACTCTTCAATCTAATGTGTTTCCTATGTGGTTCGAAAAGTGAGCTTGCTCAGAACAAAAGAACTGTGCTTCCTACACACACGGGCCATATCTAGTTCAACTCTCCTTAGGAAACTGACAAGAACAGTAGCTCCTCTTCAGACCAATACACATTACTTGCTGGGAAAAGACGCGAGTGCTATTTGCAGTGTGTATGGCAATTGGAGCGCTATAGTGACTCTTCTTACCAGAAAACAACTCTTGATCATAGGACGAAAAACTGCATGGGATTCAACTACATTTAGGACTGGGAAACAAACGCTAGTGCGTCTTACAAGAAACACACTCTGCTTTTGAGAAAAGAGCACTCTTCTACTCTACTGTGTTTCCTATGGGGTCCGAACAGTGAGCTTGCTCAGAACAAAAGAACTGTGCTTCCTACACACACGGTCCATATCTAGTTCAACTCTGCTTAGGAAACTGACAAGAACAATACCTCCTCTTCAGTACAATACACTGTACTTGCTGGTATCAGACGCGAGTGCTCTTTGCACTGTGCATGGCAATGGGAGCACAATAGTGACTTTCCTTACCAGAAAACAACTCTTGCTCGTGGGATCAACAACTGCATGTGACTCAACTCCATTTAGGACTGGAAAACAAACGCTAGCTCGCCTTACAAGCAACACACTCTGCTTTTGAGAAAAGAGCACTCTTCTACTCTACTGTGTTTCCTATAGGGCCAGAACAGTGATCTTGCTCAGAACAAAAGAACTGTGCTTCCTACACACACGGCCATATCTAGTTCAATTCTGCTTAGGAAACTGACAAGAACAGTAGATCCTCTTCAGTCCAATACACTGTACATGCTGGGAACAGAAGACAGTTCTATTTGCTTTTTGTATGACAATGGGAGCACAATAATGACTCTTCTTACCAGAAAAAAACTATTGCTCATAGGACCAGATTTGCATGTGATTCAACTCCATTTAAGACTTGGAAACAAACGCTAGCTCGCCTTACAAGAAACACACTCTGCTTTTGAGAAAAGAGCACTCTTCTACTCTACAGTGTTTCCTATACGGCCAGAACAGTGAGCTTGCTCAGAACAAAAGAACTGTGCTTCCTACACACACGAGCCATATCTCGATCAATTCTGCTCAGGAAACTGACAAGAACAGTAGATCCTCTTAAGTCCAATACACTGTACATGCTGGGAACAGATGCCAGTGCTATATGCCCTGTGAATGAAAGTGGGAGCACACTAGTGACTCTTCTTACCAGAAAACAACTCTTGCTCGTAGGACCAGAAACTGCATGTGATTCAACTCCATTTAGGACTGAGAAATAAAGGCTAACTCGCCTTACAAGAAACACACTCTGCTTTTGAAAAAGGGCACTCTTCCACTCTACTGTATTTCCTATGGTGTCCGAACAGTGAGCTTGCGCAGAAGAAAAGAACTGTGCTTCCTACACACACGGCCATATCTAGTTCAACTCTGCTTAGGAAACTGACAAGAACAGTAGATCCTCTTCAGTCCAATACACTGTACTTGCTGGGAACAGACGCGAGTCCTTTTTGCCCTGTGTATGGCAATGGGAGCACAATAGTGACTTTCCTTACCAGAAAACAACTCTTGCTCGTGGGACCAAAAACTGCATGTGATTCAACTTCATTTAGGACTGGGAAACAAACGCTAGCTCGCCTTTCAAGAAACACACTCTGCTTTTGAGAAAAGAGCACTCTTCTACTCTAATGTGTTTCCTACACGGCCAAAAGAGTGAGCTTGCTCAGAACAAAAGAACTGTGCTTCATACACACAAGGCCATATCTAGTTCAATTCTGCTTAGGAAACTGACAAGAACAGTAGATCCTCTTCAGTCCAATACACTGTATATTCTGGGAACATACGCCAGTGCTATTTGCCCTGTGTATGCCATTGGGAGCGCAATAGTGACTCTTCTTACCAGAAAACAACTCTTGCTCGTAGGACCAGAAACTGCATGTGATTCAACTCCATTTAGGACTGGGAAACAAACACTAGCTTGCCTTACAAGTAACACACTCTGCTTTTGAGAAAAGAGCACTCTTCTACTCTACTGTGTTTCCTATGTGTTCCGAACAGTGAGCTTGCTCAGAACAAAAAAACTGTGCTTCCTACACACACGGCCATAACTAGTTCAACTCTGCTTAAAAAACTGACAATAACAGTAGCTCCTCTTCAGTCCAATACACTGTACATGCTGGGAAGAGACGCCAGTGCTATTTGCCCTGTGTATGACAGTGGGAGCACAATAGTGACTCTTCTAACCAGAGTACAACTCTTGCTCGTAGGACCAGAAACTGCATGTGATTCAACTCCATTTAAGACCGGGAAACAAACGCAAGCTCTCCTTACAAGAAACACACTCTGCTTTTGAGAAAAGAGCACTCTTCTACTCTACTGTGTTTCCTATGGGGTCCAAACAGTGAGCTTGCTCAGAACAAAAGAACTGTGCTTCCTACACACACGTGCCATATATAGTTTAACTCTGCTTAGGAAACTGACAAGAACAGTAGCTCCTCTTCAGTGCAATACACTGTACTTGCTGGGAACAGACGCGAGTGCTATTTGCACTGTGTATGGCAATGGGAGCACAATAGTGACTTTCCTTACCAGAAAACAACTCTTACACGTGGGACAAACAACTGCATGTGATTCAACTCCACTTAGGACTGGAAAACAAACGCTAGCTCGCCTTACAAGAAACACACTCTACTTTTGAGAAAAGAACATCTTCTACTCTGCTGTGTTTCCTATAGGGCCTAAACAGTGAGCTTGATCAGAACAAAAAAACTGTGCTTCCTACACACACGTGCCATATCTAGTTCAATTCTGCTTAGGAAAGTGACAAGAACAGTAGATCCGCTTCAGTCCAATACACTGTACATGCTGGGAACAGACGACAGTGCTATTTGCACTGTGTATGACTATGGGAGCACAATAGTGACTCTTCTTACCAGAAAACAGCTCTTGCTCGTAGGACCAGAAACTGCATGTGATTCAACTCCATTTAGGACTGGGAAACAAACGCTAGCTCGCCTTACAAGAAACACACTCTGCTTTTTAGAAAAGAGCACTCTTCAATCTAATGTGTTTCCTATGGGGTTCGAAAAGTGAGCTTGCTCAGAACAAAAGAACTGTGCTTCCTACACACACGGGCCATATCTAGTTCAACTCTGCTTAGGAATCTGACAAGAACAGTAGCTCCTCTTCAGTCCAATACACATTACTTGCTGGGAACAGACGCGAGTGCTATTTGCAGTGTGTATGGCAATTGGAGCGCTATAGTGACTCTTCTTACCAGAAAAAAACTCTTGCTCATAGGACGAAAAACTTCATGGGATTCAACTACATTTAGGACTGGGAAACAAACGCTAGTGCGTCTTACAAGAAACACACTCTGCTTTTGAGAAAAGAGCACTCTTCTACTCTACTGTGTTTCCTATGGCGTCCGAACAGTGAGCTTGCTCAGAACAAAAGAACTGTGCTTCCTACACACACGGTCCATATCTAGTTCAACTCTGCTTAGGAAACTGACAAGAACAGTAGATCATCTTCAGTCCAATACACTGTACATGCTGGGAACAGACGCCAGTGCTATTTGCCCCCTGTATGACAATAGGAGCGCAATAGTGACTCTTCTTACCAGAAAACAACTCTTGCTCGTTGGACCAGAAACTGCATGTGATTCAAATCCATTTAGGACAGGGAAACAAACCCTAGCTCGCCTTACAAGAAATACACAATGCTTTTGAGAAAAGGGCACTCTTCTACTCTACGGTGTTTCCTATTTGGTCCGAACAGCGAGATGGCTCAGAACAAAAGAACTGTGCTTCCTACACACACGGGCCATATCTAGTTCAACTCTGCTTAGGAAACTGACAAGAACAGTAGCTCCTCTTCAGCCCAATACACTGTACTTGATGGGAACAGACGCAAGTCCTATTTGCACTGTGTGACAATGGGAGCACAATAGTGACTTTCCTTACCAGAAAACAACTCTTTCGTGTAGGACCAAAAACTGCATGTGATGCAACTCCATTTAGGACTGGGAAACAAACGCTATCTCGCCTGACAAGAAACACACTCTGCTTTTGAGAAAAGAGCACTCTTCTACTCTACTGTTTTTCCTATAGGGCCAAAACAGTTTGCTTGCTTAGAAAAAACGAACTGTGCTTCCTACACACGTGCCATATCTAGTTCAATTCTGCTTTGGAAACTGACAAGAACAGTAGATCCTCGTCAGTCCAATACACTGTACTTGGTGGGAACAGACACCAGTGCTATTTGCCCTGTGTATGACAATGGGAGCACAATAGTGACTCTTCTTACCAGAAAACAACTCTTGCTGGTAGGACCAGAAACAGCATGGGATTCAACTCCATTAAGGACTGGGAAAAAACGCTAGCTTGAATTACAATAAACACACTCTGGATTGAGAAAACAGCACTCTTCTACTCTAAAGTGTTTCCTATAGGGCAAGAACAATGAGCATTCTCAGAACAAAAGAGCTGTGCTTCCTACACACATGGTCCATATCTAGTTCAACTCTGCTTGGGAAACTGACAAGAACAGTAGATCCTCTTCAGTCCAATACACTGTTCATGCTGGGAACAGACGCCAGTGCTATTTGCCCTGTGTATGACAATGGGAGCACAATAGTGACTCTTCTTATCAGAAAACAACTCTTGCTCATAGGACGAAAAACTGCATGTGATTCAACTCCATTTAGGACTGGGAAACAAACGCTAGCTCGCCTTACAAGAAACACACTCTGCTTTTGAGAAAAGAGCACTCTTCTACTCTACTGTGTTTCCTATGGGGTCCGAACAGTGAACTTGCTCAGAACAAAAGAACTGTGCTTCCTACACACACGGACCATATCTAGTTCAACTCTGCTTAGGAAACTGACAAGAATGGTAGCTCCTCTTCAGGCCAATACACTGTACTAGCTGGGAACAGACGCGAGTGCTATTTGCACTGTTTATGGCAATCGGAGCACAATAGTGACTCTTCTTATCATAAAACACCTCTTGTTCGTAGGACCAGAAACTGCATGGGATTCAACTCCATTTCTGACTGGGAAACAAACACTAGCTCACCTTATAAGAAACACACGCTGCTTTTGAGAAAAGAGCACTCTTCTACTCTACTGTGTTTCCTATAGGGCCAGAACAGTGAGCTTGCTCAGAACAAAAGAACTGTGCTTCCTACACACACGCGCCATATCTCGATCAATTCTGCTTAGGAAACTAACAAGAACAGTAGATCCTCTTAAGTCCAATACACTGTACATGCTGGGAACAGATGCCAGTGCTATATGCCCTGTGAATGACAATGGGAGCACACTAGTGACTCTTCTTACCAGAAAACAACTCTTGCTCGTAGGACCAGAAACTGCATGTGATTCAACTCCATTTAGGACTGAGAAACAAAGGCTAACTCGCCTTACAAGAAACACAATCTGGTTTTGAAAAAGGGCACTCTTCCACTCTACTGTATTTCCTATGGTGTCCGAACAGTGAGCTGGCTCAGAAGAAAAGAACTGTTCTTCCTACACACACGGCCATATCTAGTTCAACTCTGTTTAGGAAACTGACAAGAACAGTAGATTCTCTTCAGTCCAATACAGTGTACATGCTGGGAACAGACGCCAGTGCTATTTGCCCTGTGTATGACAATGGGAGCGCAATAGTGACTCTTCTTACCAGAAAACAACTCTTGCTCGTGGGACCAAAAACTGCATGTGATTCAACTTCATTTAGGACTGGGAAACAAACGCTAGCTCGCCTTACAAGAAACACACTCTGCTTTTGAGAAAAGAGCACTCTTCTACTCTAATGTGTTTCCTATAGGGCCAAAAGAGTGAGCTTGCTCAGAACAAAAGAACTGTGCTTCATACACACACGGCCATATCTAGTTCAACTCTGCTTATGAAACTGACAAGAACAGTAGATCCGCTTCAGTCCAATACACTGTACATGCTGGGAACAGACGACAGTGCTATTTGCACTGTGTATGACAATGGGAGCACAATAGTGACTCTTCTTACCAGAAAACAGCTCTTGCTCGTAGGACCAGAAACTGCATGTGACTCAACTCCATTTAGGACTGGGAAACAAACGCTAGCTCGCCTTACAAGAAACACACTCTGCTTTTTAGAAAAGAGCACTCTTCAATCTAATGTGTTTCCTATGGGGTTCGAAAAGTGAGCTTGCTCAGAACAAAAGAACTGTGCTTCCTACACACACGGGCCATATCTAGTTCAACTCTGCTTAGGAAACTGACAAGAACAGTAGCTCCTCTTCAGACCAATACACATTACTTGCTGGGAAAAGACGCGAGTGCTATTTGCAGTGTGTATGGCAATTGGAGCGCTATAGTGACTCTTCTTACCAGAAAACAACTCTTGATCATAGGACGAAAAACTGCATGGGATTCAACTACATTTAGGACTGGGAAACAAACGCTAGTGCGTCTTACAAGAAACACACTCTGCTTTTGAGAAAAGAGCACTCTTCTACTCTACTGTGTTTCCTATGGGGTCCGAACAGTGAGCTTGCTCAGAACAAAAGAACTGTGCTTCCTACACACACGGTTCATATCTAGTTCAACTCTGCTTAGGAAACTGACAAGAACAATACCTCCTCTTCAGTACAATACACTGTACTTGCTGGTATCAGACGCGAGTGCTCTTTGCACTGTGCATGGCAATGGGAGCACAATAGTGACTTTCCTTACCAGAAAACAACTCTTGCTCGTGGGATCAACAACTGCATGTGATTCAACTCCATTTAGGACTGGAAAACAAACGCTAGCTCGCCTTACAAGCAACACACTCTGCTTTTGAGAAAAGAGCACTCTTCTACTCTACTGTGTTTCCTATAGGGCCAGAACAGTGAGCTTGCTCAGAACAAAAGAACTGTGCTTCCTACACACATGGCCATATCTAGTTCAATTCTGCTTAGGAAACTGACAAGAACAGTAGATCCTCTAGAGTCCAATACACTGTACATGCTGGGAACAGAAGACAGTTCTATTTGCTTTTTGTATGACAATGGGAGCACAATAATGACTCTTCTTACCAGAAAAAAACTATTGCTCATAGGACCAGATTTGCATGTGATTCAACTCCATTTAAGACTTGGAAACAAACGCTAGCTCGCCTTACAAGAAACACACTCTGCTTTTGAGAAAAGAGCACTCTTCTACTCTACTGTGTTTCCTATACGGCCAGAACAGTGAGCTTGCTCAGAACAAAAGAACTGTGCTTCCTACACACACGAGCCATATCTCGATCAATTCTGCTCAGGAAACTGACAAGAACAGTAGATCCTCTTAAGTCCAATACACTGTACATGCTGGGAACAGATGCCAGTGCTATATGCCCTGTGAATGACAATGGGAGCACACTAGTGACTCTTCTTACCAGAAAACAACTCTTGCTCGTAGGACCAGAAACTGCATGTGATTCAACTCCATTTAGGACTGAGAAATAAAGGCTAACTCGCCTTACAAGAAACACACTCTGCTTTTGAAAAAGGGCACTCTTCCACTCTACTGTATTTCCTATGGTGTCCGAACAGTGAGCTTGCGCAGAAGAAAAGAACTGTGCTTCCTACACACACGGCCATATCTAGTTCAACTCTGCTTAGGAAACTGACAAGAACAGTAGCTCCTCTTCAGTCCAATACACTGTACTTGCTGGGAACAGACGCGAGTCCTTTTTGCCCTGTGTATGGCAATGGGAGCACAATAGTGACTTTCCTTACCAGAAAACAACTCTTGCTCGTGGGACCAAAAACTGCATGTGATTCAACTTCATTTAGGACTGGGAAACAAACGCTAGCTCGCCTTACAAGAAACACACTCTGCTTTTGAGAAAAGAGCACTCTTCTACTCTAATGTGTTTCCTACACGGCAAAAGGGTGAGCTTGCTCAGAACAAAAGAACTGTGCTTTATACACACAAGGCCATATCTAGTTCAATTCTGCTTAGGAAACTGACAAGAACAGTAGATCCTCTTCAGTCCAATACACTGTATATTCTGGGAACATACGCCAGTGCTATTTGCCCTGTGTATGCCATTGGGAGCGCAATAGTGACTCTTCTTACCAGAAAACAACTCTTGCTCGTAGGACCAGAAACTGCATGTGATTCAACTCCATTTAGGACTGGGAAACAAACACTAGCTTGCCTTACAAGTAACACACTCTGCTTTTGAGAAAAGAGCACTCTTCTACTCTACTGTGTTTCCTATGTGTTCCGAACAGTGAGCTTGCTCAGAACAAAAAAACTGTGCTTCCTACACACACGGCCATAACTAGTTCAACTCTGCTTAAAAAACTGACAATAACAGTAGCTCCTCTTCAGTCCAATACACTGTACATGCTGGGAAGAGACGCCAGTGCTATTTGCCCTGTGTATGACAGTGGGAGCACAATAGTGACTCTTCTAACCAGAATACAACTCTTGCTCGTAGGACCAGAAACTGCATGTGATTCAACTCCATTTAAGACCGGGAAACAAACGCAAGCTCTCCTTACAAGAAACACACTCTGCTTTTGAGAAAAGAGCACTCTTCTACTCTACTGTGTTTCCTATGGGGTCCAAACAGTGAGCTTGCTCAGAACAAAAGAACTGTGCTTCCTACACACACGTGCCATATATAGTTTAACTCTGCTTAGGAAACTGACAAGAACAGTAGCTCCTCTTCAGTGCAATACACTGTACTTGCTGGGAACAGACGCGAGTGCTATTTGCACTGTGTATGGCAATGGGAGCACAATAGTGACTTTCCTTACCAGAAAACAACTCTTACACGTGGGACAAACAACTGCATGTGATTCAACTCCACTTAGGACTGGAAAACAAACGCTAGCTCGCCTTACAAGAAACACACTCTACTTTTGAGAAAAGAACATCTTCTACTCTGCTGTGTTTCCTATAGGGCCTAAACAGTGAGCTTGATCAGAACAAAAAAACTGTGCTTCCTACACACACGTGCCATATCTAGTTCAATTCTGCTTAGGAAAGTGACAAGAACAGTAGATCCGCTTCAGTCCAATACACTGTACATGCTGGGAACAGACGACAGTGCTATTTGCACTGTGTATGACTATGGGAGCACAATAGTGACTCTTCTTACCAGAAAACAGCTCTTGCTCGTAGGACCAGAAACTGCATGTGATTCAACTCCATTTAGGACTGGGAAACAAACGCTAGCTCGCCTTACAAGAAACACACTCTGCTTTTTAGAAAAGAGCACTCTTCAATCTAATGTGTTTCCTATGGGGTTCGAAAAGTGAGCTTGCTCAGAACAAAATAACTGTGCTTCCTACACACACGGGCCATATCTAGTTCAACTCTGCTTAGGAATCTGACAAGAACAGTAGCTCCTCTTCAGTCCAATACACATTACTTGCTGGGAACAGACGCGAGTGCTATTTGCAGTGTGTATGGCAATTGGAGCGCTATAGTGACTCTTCTTACCAGAAAAAAACTCTTGCTCATAGGACGAAAAACTTCATGGGATTCAACTACATTTAGGACTGGGAAACAAACGCTAGTGCGTCTTACAAGAAACACACTCTGCTTTTGAGAAAAGAGCACTCTTCTACTCTACTGTGTTTCCTATGGCGTCCGAACAGTGAGCTTGCTCAGAACAAAAGAACTGTGCTTCCTACACACACGGTCCATATCTAGTTCAACTCTGCTTAGGAAACTGACAAGAACAGTAGATCATCTTCAGTCCAATACACTGTACATGCTGGGAACAGACGCCAGTGCTATTTGCCCCCTGTATGACAATAGGAGCGCAATAGTGACTCTTCTTACCAGAAAACAACTCTTGCTCGTTGGACCAGAAACTGCATGTGATTCAAATCCATTTAGGACAGGGAAACAAACCCTAGCTCGCCTTACAAGAAATACACAATGCTTTTGAGAAAAGGGCACTCTTCTACTCTACGGTGTTTCCTATTTGGTCCGAACAGCGAGATGGCTCAGAACAAAAGAACTGTGCTTCCTACACACACGGGCCATATCTAGTTCAACTCTGCTTAGGAAACTGACAAGAACAGTAGCTCCTCTTCAGCCCAATACACTGTACTTGATGGGAACAGACGCAAGTCCTATTTGCACTGTGTGACAATGGGAGCACAATAGTGACTTTCCTTACCAGAAAACAACTCTTTCGTGTAGGACCAAAAACTGCATGTGATGCAACTCCATTTAGGACTGGGAAACAAACGCTATCTCGCCTGACAAGAAACACACTCTGCTTTTGAGAAAAGAGCACTCTTCTACTCTACTGTGTTTCCTATAGGGCCAAAACAGTGAGCTTGCTCAGAAAAAAAGAACTGTGCTTCCTAAACACACGGGCTATATCTAGTTCAACTCTGCTTAGGAAAATGACAAGAACAGTAGCTCCTCTTCAGTCCAAAACACTGTATTTGCTGGGAACAGACGCCAGTGCTATTTGCCCTGTGTATGAGAGTGAGAGCACAATAGTGACTCTTCTTACCAGAAAACAATTCTTGCTCGTAGGACCAGAAACTGCATGTGATTCAACTCCCATTTAGGACTGGGAAACAAACGCTAGCTAGCATTACAAGAAACACACTCTGCTTTTGAGAAAAGAGCACTCTTCTACTCTACTGTGTTTCCTATGGGTTCCTAACAGTGAGCTTGCTCAGAACAAAAGAACTGTGTTTCCTACACACACGGCCATATCTAGTTCAACTCTGCTTAGGAAACTGACAAGAACAGTAGCTCCTCTTCAGTCCAATACACTGTTCATGCTGGGAACAGACGCCAGTGCTATTTGCCCTGTGTCTGACAGTGGGAGCGCAAGAGTGACTCTTCTTACCAGAAAACAACTCTTGCTCGTAGGACCAGAAACTGCATGTATTTCAACTCCCATTTAGGACTGGGAAACAACCGCTAGCTCGCCTTACAAGAAACACACTCTGCTTTTGAGAAAAGAGCACTCTTCTACTCTACTGTGTTTCCTATGGGGTCCGAACAGTGAGCTTGCTCAGAACAAAAGAACTGTGCTTCCTACACACACGGCCATATCTAGTTCAACTCTGCTTAGGAAACTGACAAGAACAGTAGCTCCTCTTCAGACCAATACACATTACTTGCTGGGAACAGACGCGAGTGCTATTTGCAGTGTGTATGGCAATTGGAGCGCTATAGTGACTCTTCTTACCAGAAAACAACTCTTGATCATAGGACGAAAAACTGCATGGGATTCAACTACATTTAGGACTGGGAAACAAACGCTAGTGCGTCTTACAAGAAACACACTCTGCTTTTGAGAAAAGAGCACTCTTCTACTCTACTGTGTTTCCTATGGGGTCCGAACAGTGAGCTTGCTCAGAACAAAAGAACTGTGCTTCCTACACACACGGTCCATATCTAGTTCAACTCTGCTTAGGAAACTGACAAGAACAGTAGCTCCTCCTCAGTCCAATACACTGTACTTGAGGGAACAGACGCGAGTGCTATTTGCATTGTGTATGGCAATGGGAGCACAATAGTGACTTTCCTTACCAGAAAACAACTCTTGCTCGTGGGATCAACAACTGCATGTGATTCAACTCCATTTAGGACTGGAAAACAAACGCTAGCTCGCCTTACAAGAAACACACTCTATTTTTTAGAAAAGAGCACTCTTCTACTCTAATGTGTTTCCTATGGGGTCCGAAAAGTGATCTTGCTCAGAACAAAAGAACTGTGCTTCCTACACACATGGGCCACATCTAGTTCAACTCTGCTTAGGAAACTGACAAGAACAGTAGCTCCTCTTCAGTCCAATACACTCTACTGGCTGGGAACAGACGCGAGTGCTATTTGCACTGTGTGTGGCAATGGGAGCACAATAGTGACTTTCCTACCAGAAAACGACGCTTGCTAGTATGACCAGAAACTGCATGTGATTCAACTCCATTTAGAACTGGGAAACAAACGCTAGCTCGCCTTTCAAGAAACACACTCTGGGGCTGGAGAGATGGCTCAGAGGTTAAGAGCACTGACTGCTCTTCCAGAGGTCCTGAGTTCAATTCCCAGCAACTACATGGTGGCTCACAACCATCTGTAACAAGATCTGGTGCCCTCTTCTGGCCTGCGGTCATACATGCTGTATACATGATAAATAAATAAATCTTTAAAAAAAAAAAAAAAAAAAAAAAAAAAGAAACACACTCTGCTTTTGAGAAACGATCACTCTTCTACTCTACTGTGTTTCCTATAGGGCCAGAACATTGAGCATGCTCAGAACAAAAGAACTGTGCTTCCTACACACACAGCCATATCTAGTTCAATTCTGCTTAGGAAACTGACAAGAACAGTAGATCCCCTTCAGTCCAATACACTGTACATGCTGAGAACAGACGCCAGTGCTATTTGCCTCGTGTATGACAATGGGAGCACAATAGTGACTCTTCTTACCAGAAAACAACTCTTGCTCGTTGGACCAGAAACTGCATGTGATTCAAATCCATTTAGGACAGAGGAACAAACCCTAGCTCGCCTTACAAGAAACACACTATGCTTTTGAGAAAAGGGCACTCTTCTACTCTACGGTGTTTCCTATTGGGTCCGAACAGCGAGATGGCTCAGAACAAAAGAACTGTGCTTCCTACACACACGGGCCATATCTAGTTCAACTCTGCTTAGGAATCTGACAAGAACAGTAGCTCCTCTTCAGTCCAATACACATTACTTGCTGGGAAAAGACGCGAGTGCTATTTGCAGTGTGTATGGCAATTGGAGCGCTATAGTGACTCTTCTTACCAGAAAACAACTCTTGCTCATAGGACGAAAAACTGCATGGGATTCAACTACATTTAGGACTGGGAAACAAACGCTAGTGCGTCTTACAAGAAACACACTCTGCTTTTGAGAAAAGAGCACTCTTCTACTCTACTGTGTTTCCTATGGGGTCCAAACAGTGAGCTTGCTCAGAACAAAAGAACTGTGCTTCCTACACACACGGTCCATATCTAGTTCAACTCTGCTTAGGAAACTGACAAGAACAGTAGATCATCTTCAGTCCAATACACTGTACATGCTGGGAACAGACGCCAGTGCTATTTGCCCTGTGTATGACAATGGGAGCGCAATAGTGACTCTTCTTACCAGAAAACAACTCTTGCTCTTGGACCAGAAACTGCATGTGATTCAAATCCATTTAGGACAGGGAAACAAACCCTAGCTCGCCTTTGAAGAAATACACAATGTTTTTGAGAAAAGGGCACTCTTCTACTCTAAGGTGTTTCCTATTTGGTCCGAACAGCGAGATGGCTCAGAACAAAAGACCTGTGCTTCCTACACACACGGGCCATATCTAGTTCAACTCTGCTTAGGAAACTGACAAGAACAGTAGCTCCTCTTCAGTCCAATTCACTGTACTTGATGGGAACAGACGCAACTCCTATTTGCACTGTGTATGGCAATGGGAGCACAATAGTGACTTTCCTTACCAGAAAACAACTCTTGCTTGTAGGACCAAAAACTGCATGTGATTCAACTCCATTTAGGACTGGGAAACAAACACTAGCTAGCCTTACAAGAAACACACTCTGCTTTTGAGAAAAGAGCACTCTTCTACTCTACTGTGTTTCCTATAGGGCCAGAACATTGAGCTTGCTCAGAAAAAAGAACTGTGCTTCCTACACACACGGGCCATATCTAGTTCAATTCTTCTTAGGAAACTGACAAGAACAGTGGAACCTCTTCAGTCCAATACACTGTACATGCTGGGAACAGACGCCAGTGCTATTTGCCCTGTGTGGCAATGGGAGCACAATAGTGACTTTCCTTACCAGAAAACAACTCTTGCTCGTAGGACCAAAAACTGCATGTGACTCAACTCCATTTAGGACTGGGTAACAAACGCTAGCTAGCCTTACAAGAAACACACTCTGTTTTTGAGAAAAGAGCACTCTTCTACTCTACTGTGTTTCCTATAGGGCCAGAACAGTGAGCTTGCTCAGAAAAAAGAACTGTGCTTCCTACACACACGGCCATATCTAGTTCAATTCTGCTTAGGAACCTGACAAGAACAGTAGATCCTCTTCAGTCCAATACACCGTACTTGCTGGGAACAGATGCCAGTGCTATTTGTCCTGTGTATGGCAATGGCAGCGCAATAGTGACTATTCTTTCCATAAAAGAACTCTTGCTCCTAGGATTAGAAACTGCATGTGATTCAACTCCTTTTACGACTGGGAAAAAAACACTAGCTGCCCTTACAGGAAACATACTCTGCTTTTGAGAAAAGAGCACTCTTCTACTCTACTGTGTTTCCTATGGTGTCCGAACAGTGAGCTTGATCAGAACAAGAGAACTGTGCTTCCTACATACACGGGCCATATCTAGTTCAACTCTGCTTAGAAAACTGACAAGAACAGTAGCTCCTCTTCGGTCCAATACACTGTACTTGCTGGGAACAGACGCGAGTGCTATTTGCACTGTGTATGGCAATGAGAGCACAATAGTGACATTCCTTACCAGAAAACAACTCTTGCTCATAGGAAAAAAAACTGCATGTGATTCAACTCCATTTTGAACTGGGAAATAAATGCTAGCTCGCCTTACAAGAAACACACTCTGCTTTTGAGAAAAGAGCACTCTTCTACTCTACTGTGTTTCCTATGGAGTCCGAACAGTGACCTTGCTCAGAACAAAAGAACTGTGCTTCCTACACACAGGGGCCATATCTAGTTCAACTCTGTTTCAGAAACTGACAAGAACAGTAGCTCCTCTTCAGTCCAATACTCTGTACATGCAGGGAACAGACGCGAGTGCTATTTGCACTGAGTATGGCAATGGGAGCGCAATAGTGACTCTTCTTACAAGAAAAAAACTCTTGCTCGTTGGAACAGAAACTGCACGGGATTCAATTCCATTTCTGACTGGGAAACAAACACTAGCCCACCTTTCAATAAACACACTCTGCTTTTGAGTAAAGAGCACTCTTCTACTCTACTGTGTTTCCTATGCGGTCCAAACAGTGAGCTTGCTCAGAACAAAAGAACTGTGCTTTCTACACACATGGCCATATCTAGTTCAATTCTGCTTTGGAACCTGACAAGAACAATAGCTCCTCTTCAGTCCAATACACTGTACTTGCTGGGAACCAAAGCCAGTGCTATTTGCCCTGTGTATGACAATGGGAGCACCACAGTGTCTCTTCTTACCAGAAAACAAATCTTGCTCGTAGGACCAGAAAGTGCATGTCATTCAAATCCATTTAGGACTGGGAAACAAACGCTAGCTCGCCTTACAAGAAACACACTCTGCTTTTGAGAAAAGAGCACTCTCCTACTCTACTGTGTTTCCTATGGTGTCCGAACAGTGAGCTTGCTCAGAAAAAAAGAACTGTGCTTCCTACACACACGTGCCATATCTAGTTCAACTCTGCTTAGGAAACTGACAAGAACAGTAGCTCCTCTTCAGTCCAATACACTGTACTTGCTGGAAACAGACGCGAGTGCTATTTGCACTGTGTATGGCAAAGGGAGCGCAATAGTGACTTTCCTTACTAGAAAATATCTCTTGCTGGTAGGACCAAAAACTGCATGTGATTCAACTCCATTTAGGACTGGGAAACAAACGCTAGCTCGCCTTAAAAGAAACACACTCTGCTTTTGAGAAAAGAGCACTCTTCTACTCTACTGTGTTTCCTATAGGGCCAGAACAGAGAGCTTGCTCAGAACAAAAGAACTGTGCTTCCTACATACAGGGCCATATCTAGTTCAATTCTGCTTAGGAAACTGACAAGAACAATAGATCCTTTTCATTCCAATACACTGTAAATGCTGGGAACAGACGCGAGTGCTATTTGCCCTGTGTATTACAATGGGAGCGCAATAGTGACTCTTCTTACCAGAAAACAACTCTTGCTCGTAGGACCAGAAACTGCATGTGATTCAACTCCATATAGGACTGGGAAAAAAACACTAGCTGGACTTACAAGAAACACACTCTGCTTTTGAGAAAAGAGCACTCTTCTACTCTACTGTGTTTCCTATAGGGCCAGAATAGAGAGCTTGCTCAGAAAAAAAGAACTGTGCCTCCTACACACACGTGCCATATCTAGTTCAACACTGCTTAGGAAACTGACAAGAACTGTAGCTCCTCTTCAGTCCAATACACTGTACTTGCTGGGAACAGACGCGAGTGCTATTTGCACTGTACATGCCAATGGGAGCGCAATAGTGACATTCCTTACCAGAAAAAAACTCTTGCTCATAGGACCAAAAACTGCATGTGATTCAACTCCATTTAGAACTGGGAAATAAATGCTAGCTCGCCTTACAAGAAACACACTCTGCTTTTGAGAAAAGAGCACTCTTCTACTCTACTGTGTTTCCTATAGGGCCAGAACAGTAAGCATCAACAACACAAAAGAAGTGTGCTTCCTACACACACGGGCCATATCTAGTTCAATTCAGCTTAGGAAACTGACAAGAACAGTATACCCTCTTCAGTCAAATACACTGCACATGCTGGGAACACACACCAGTGCTATTTGCCCTGTGTATGACAATTGGAGCGCAATAGTGACTCTTCTTACCAGAAAACAACTCTTGCTTGTAGGACCAGAAACTGCATGTGACTCAACTCCATTTAGGACTGGGAAAGAAACGCTAGCTCGCCTTACAAGAAACACACTCTGCTTTTGAGAAAAGAGCACTCATCTACTCTACAGTGTTTCCTATAAGGCCAGAACAGTGAACTTACTCAGAACAAAAGAACTGTGCTTCCTACACAGAGGGGCCATATCTAGTTTAACTCTGCTTAGGAAACTGACAAGAACAGTAGCTTCTCTTCAGTCCAATACTCTGTACATGCAGGGAACAGACGCCAGTGCTATATGCACTGTGTATGGCAATGGGAGCGCAATAGTGACTCTTATTACCAGAAAAAAACTCTTGCTCATAGGACCAGAAACTGCACGGGATTCAGTTCCATTTCTGACTGGGAAACAAACACTAGCTTACCTTTCAAGAAACACACTCTGCTTTTGAGAAAAGAGCACTCTTCTACTATACAGTGTTTCCTATGGTGTCCGAACAGTGAGCTTGCTCAGAACAAAAGAACTGTGCTTCCTACACACACCGGCCATATCTAGTTCAACTCTGCTTAGGAAACTGACAAGAACAGTAGCTCCTCTTCAGTCCAATACACTGTACTTGATGGGAACAGACGCGAGTGCAATTTGCACTATGTATGGCAATGGGAGCGCAATAATGACTTTCCATTCCAGAAAACAACTCTTGCTCGTAGGATCAGAAACTGCATGTGATTCAACTTCGTTTAGGACTGGGAAACAAACGCTAGCTCGACTTACAAGAAACACACTCTGCTTTTGAGAAAAGAGCACTCTTGTACTCTACTGTGTTTCCTATAGGGCCAGAACAGAGAGCTTGCTCAGAACAAAAGAACTGTGCTTCCTACATACACGGCCATATCTAGTTCAATTCTGCTTAGGAAACTGACAAGAACAATAGATCCTTTTCAGTCCAATACACTGTACATGCTGGGAACAGACGCGAGTGCTATTTGCACTATGTATGGCAATGGGAGCACAATAGTGACTTTCCTTACCAGAAAACAACTCTTGCTCGTAGGACCAGAAATTGCATGTGATTCAACTCCAATTAGGACTGGGAAACAAACGCTAACTCGCCTTACAAGAAACACACTCTGCTTTTGAGAAAAGAGCACTCTTCTACTCTACTGTGTTTCCTATGGGGTCCGAACAGTGAGCTTGCTCAGAACAAAAGAACTGTGCTTCCTACACACACGGGCTGTATCTAGTTCAACTCTGCTTAGGAAACTGACAAGAACAGTAGCTCCTCTTCAGACTAATACACTGTACTTGCTGGAAACAGACGCGAGTGCTATTTGCACTGTGTATGGCAAAGGGAGCACAATAGTGACTTTCCTACCAGAAAACAACTCTTGCTCGTAGGACCAAAAACTGCATGTGATTCAACTCATTTAGGACTGGGAAACAAACGCTAGCTCGCGTTACAAGAAACACACTCGGCTTTAGAGAAAAGAACACTCTTCTACTCTACTGTTTTTCCTATAGGGCCAGAACAGAGAGCTTGCTCAGAATAAAAGAACTGTGTTTCCTATATACACGGCCATATCTAGTTCAATTCTGCTTAGAAAACTGACAAGAACAATAGATCCTTTTCAGTCCAATACACTGTACATGCTGGGAACAGACGCGAGTGCTATTTGCACTATGTATGGCAATGGGAGCGCAATAGTGACTTTCCTTACCAGAAAACAACTCTTGCTCGTAGGACCAAAAACTGCATGTGACTCAAATCCATTTAGGAATGGGTAACAAACGCTAGCTAGCCTTACAAGAAACACACTCTGTTTTTGAGAAAAGAGCACTCTTCTACTCTACTGTGTTTCCTATAGGGCCAGAACAGTGAGCTTGCTCAGAACAAAAGAACTGTGCTTCCTACACACACGGCCATATCTAGTTCAATTCTGCTTAGGAACCTGACAAGAACAGTAGATCCTCTTCAGTCCAATACACCGTACTTGCTGGGAACAGATGCCAGTGCTATTTGTCCTGTGTATGGCAATGGGAGCGCAATAGTGACTCTTCTTACAAGAAAAAAACTCTTGCTCGTTGGAACAGAAACTGCACGGGATTCAATTCCATTTCTGACTGGGAAACAAACACTAGCCCACCTTTCAATAAACACACTCTGCTTTTGAGTAAAGAGCACTCTTCTACTCTACTGTGTTTCCTATGGGGTCCAAACAGTGAGCTTGCTCAGAACAAAAGAACTGTGCTTTCTACACACATGGCCATATCTAGTTCAATTCTGCTTTGGAACCTGACAAGAACAATAGCTCCTCTTCAGTCCAATACACTGTACTTGCTGGGAACCAAAGCCAGTGCTATTTGCCCTGTGTATGACAATGGGAGCACCACAGTGTCTCTTCTTACCAGAAAACAAATCTTGCTCATAGGACCAGAAAGTGCATGTCATTCAAATCCATTTAGGACTGGGAAACAAACGCTAGCTCGCCTTACAAGAAACACACTCTGCTTTTGAGAAAAGAGCACTCTCCTACTCTACTGTGTTTCCTATGGTGTCCGAACAGTGAGCTTGCTCAGAAAAAAAGAACTGTGCTTCCTACACACACGTGCCATATCTAGTTCAACTCTGCTTAGGAAACTGACAAGAACAGTAGCTCCTCTTCAGTCCAATACACTGTACTTGCTGGAAACAGACGCGAGTGCTATTTGCACTGTGTATGGCAAAGGGAGCGCAATAGTGACTTTCCTTACTAGAAAATATCTCTTGCTGGTAGGACCAAAAACTGCATGTGATTCAACTCCATTTAGGACTGGGAAACAAACGCTAGCTCGCCTTAAAAGAAACACACTCTGCTTTTGAGAAAAGAGCACTCTTCTACTCTACTGTGTTTCCTATAGGGCCAGAACAGAGAGCTTGCTCAGAACAAAAGAACTGTGCTTCCTACATACAGGGCCATATCTAGTTCAATTCTGCTTAGGAAACTGACAAGAACAATAGATCCTTTTCAGTCCAATACACTGTAAATGCTGGGAACAGACGCGAGTGCTATTTGCCCTGTGTATTACAATGGGAGCGCAATAGTGACTCTTCTTACCAGAAAACAACTCTTGCTCGTAGGACCAGAAACTGCATGTGATTCAACTCCATATAGGACTGGGAAAAAAACACTAGCTGGACTTACAAGAAACACACTCTGCTTTTGAGAAAAGAGCACTCTTCTACTCTACTGTGTTTCCTATAGGGCCAGAATAGAGAGCTTGCTCAGAAAAAAAGAACTGTGCCTCCTACACACACGTGCCATATCTAGTTCAACACTGCTTAGGAAACTGACAAGAACTGTAGCTCCTCTTCAGTCCAATACACTGTACTTGCTGGGAACAGACGCGAGTGCTATTTGCACTGTACATGCCAATGGGAGCGCAATAGTGACATTCCTTACCAGAAAAAAACTCTTGCTCATAGGACCAAAAACTGCATGTGATTCAACTCCATTTAGAACTGGGAAATAAATGCTAGCTCGCCTTACAAGAAACACACTCTGCTTTTGAGAAAAGAGCACTCTTCTACTCTACTGTGTTTCCTATAGGGCCAGAACAGTAAGCTTCAACAACACAAAAGAAGTGTGCTTCCTACACACACGGGCCATATCTAGTTCAATTCAGCTTAGGAAACTGACAAGAACAGTATACCCTCTTCAGTCAAATACACTGCACATGCTGGGAACACACACCAGTGCTATTTGCCCTGTGTATGACAATTGGAGCGCAATAGTGACTCTTCTTACCAGAAAACAACTCTTGCTTGTAGGACCAGAAACTGCATGTGACTCAACTCCATTTAGGACTGGGAAAGAAACGCTAGCTCGCCTTACAAGAAACACACTCTGCTTTTGAGAAAAGAGCACTCATCTACTCTACAGTGTTTCCTATAGGGCCAGAACAGTGAACTTACTCAGAACAAAAGAACTGTGCTTCCTACACACAGGGGCCATATCTAGTTTAACTCTGCTTAGGAAACTGACAAGAACAGTAGCTTCTCTTCAGTCCAATACTCTGTACATGCAGGGAACAAAGGCCAGTGCTATATGCACTGTGTATGGCAATGGGAGCGCAATAGTGACTCTTATTACCAGAAAAAAACTCTTGCTCATAGGACCAGAAACTGCACGGGATTCAATTCCATTTCTGACTGGGAAACAAACACTAGCTTACCTTTCAAGAAACACACTCTGCTTTTGAGAAAAGAGCACTCTTCTACTATACAGTGTTTCCTATGGTGTCCGAACAGTGAGCTTGCTCAGAACAAAAGAACTGTGCTTCCTACACACACCGGCCATATCTAGTTCAACTCTGCTTAGGAAACTGACAAGAACAGTTGCTCCTCTTCAGTCCAATACACTGTACTTGATGGGAACAGACGCGAGTGCTATTTGCACTATGTATGGCAATGGGAGCGCAATAATGACTTTCCTTTACAGAAAACAACTCTTGCTCGTAGGATCAGAAACTGCATGTGATTCAACTTCGTTTAGGACTGGGAAACAAACGCTAGCTCGACTTACAAGAAACACACTCTGCTTTTGAGAAAAGAGCACTCTTGTACTCTACTGTGTTTCCTATAGGGCCAGAACAGAGAGCTTGCTCAGAACAAAAGAACTGTGCTTCCTACATACATGGCCATATCTAGTTCAATTCTGCTTAGGAAACTGACAAGAACAATAGATCCTTTTCAGTCCAATACACTGTACATGCTGGGAACAGACGCGAGTGCTATTTGCACTATGTATGGCAATGGGAGCACAATAGTGACTTTCCTTACCAGAAAACAACTCTTGCTCGTAGGACCAGAAATTGCATGTGATTCAACTCCAATTAGGACTGGGAAACAAACGCTAACTCGCCTTACAAGAAACACACTCTGCTTTTGAGAAAAGAGCACTCTTCTACTCTACTGTGTTTCCTATGGGGTCCGAACAGTGAGCTTGCTCAGAACAAAAGAACTGTGCTTCCTACACACACGGGCTGTATCTAGTTCAACTCTGCTTAGGAAACTGACAAGAACAGTAGCTCCTCTTCAGACTAATACACTGTACTTGCTGGAAACAGACGCGAGTGCTATTTGCACTGTGTATGGCAAAGGGAGCACAATAGTGACTTTCCTACCAGAAAACAACTCTTGCTCGTAGGACCAAAAACTGCATGTGATTCAACTCATTTAGGACTGGGAAACAAACGCTAGCTCGCGTTACAAGAAACACACTCGGCTTTAGAGAAAAGAACACTCTTCTACTCTACTGTTTTTCCTATAGGGCCAGAACAGAGAGCTTGCTCAGAATAAAAGAACTGTGTTTCCTATATACACGGCCATATCTAGTTCAATTCTGCTTAGAAAACTGACAAGAACAATAGATCCTTTTCAGTCCAATACACTGTACATGCTGGGAACAGACGCGAGTGCTATTTGCACTATGTATGGCAATGGGAGCGCAATAGTGACTTTCCTTACCAGAAAACAACTCTTGCTCGTAGGACCAAAAACTGCATGTGACTCAACTCCATTTAGGACTGGGTAACAAACGCTAGCTAGCCTTACAAGAAACACACTCTGTTTTTGAGAAAAGAGCACTCTTCTACTCTACTGTGTTTCCTATAGGGCCAGAACAGTGAGCTTGCTCAGAACAAAAGAACTGTGCTTCCTACACACACGGCCATATCTAGTTCAATTCTGCTTAGGAACCTGACAAGAACAGTAGATCCTCTTCAGTCCAATACACCGTACTTGCTGGGAACAGATGCCAGTGCTATTTGTCCTGTGTATGGCAATGGCAGCGCAATAGTGACTATTCTTTCCATAAAAGAACTCTTGCTCCTAGGATTAGAAACTGCATGTGATTCAACTCCTTTTACGACTGGGAAAAAAACACTAGCTGCCCTTACAGGAAACATACTCTGCTTTTGAGAAAAGAGCACTCTTCTACTCTACTGTGTTTCCTATGGTGTCCGAACAGTGAGCTTGATCAGAACAAGAGAACTGTGCTTCCTACATACACGGGCCATATCTAGTTCAACTCTGCTTAGAAAACTGACAAGAACAGTAGCTCCTCTTCAGTCCAATACACTGTACTTGCTGGGAACAGACGCGAGTGCTATTTGCACTGTGTATGGCAATGAGAGCACAATAGTGACATTCCTTACCAGAAAACAACTCTTGCTCATAGGAAAAAAAACTGCATGTGATTCAACTCCATTTTGAACTGGGAAATAAATGCTAGCTCGCCTTACAAGAAACACACTCTGCTTTTGAGAAAAGAGCACTCTTCTACTCTACTGTGTTTCCTATGGAGTCCGAACAGTGACCTTGCTCAGAACAAAAGAACTGTGCTTCCTACACACAGGGGCCATATCTAGTTCAACTCTGTTTCAGAAACTGACAAGAACAGTAGCTCCTCTTCAGTCCAATACTCTGTACATGCAGGGAACAGACGCGAGTGCTATTTGCACTGAGTATGGCAATGGGAGCGCAATAGTGACTCTTCTTACAAGAAAAAAACTCTTGCTCGTTGGAACAGAAACTGCACGGGATTCAATTCCATTTCTGACTGGGAAACAAACACTAGCCCACCTTTCAATAAACACACTCTGCTTTTGAGTAAAGAGCACTCTTCTACTCTACTGTGTTTCCTATGCGGTCCAAACAGTGAGCTTGCTCAGAACAAAAGAACTGTGCTTTCTACACACATGGCCATATCTAGTTCAATTCTGCTTTGGAACCTGACAAGAACAATAGCTCCTCTTCAGTCCAATACACTGTACTTGCTGGGAACCAAAGCCAGTGCTATTTGCCCTGTGTATGACAATGGGAGCACCACAGTGTCTCTTCTTACCAGAAAACAAATCTTGCTCGTAGGACCAGAAAGTGCATGTCATTCAAATCCATTTAGGACTGGGAAACAAACGCTAGCTCGCCTTACAAGAAACACACTCTGCTTTTGAGAAAAGAGCACTCTCCTACTCTACTGTGTTTCCTATGGTGTCCGAACAGTGAGCTTGCTCAGAAAAAAAGAACTGTGCTTCCTACACACACGTGCCATATCTAGTTCAACTCTGCTTAGGAAACTGACAAGAACAGTAGCTCCTCTTCAGTCCAATACACTGTACTTGCTGGAAACAGACGCGAGTGCTATTTGCACTGTGTATGGCAAAGGGAGCGCAATAGTGACTTTCCTTACTAGAAAATATCTCTTGCTGGTAGGACCAAAAACTGCATGTGATTCAACTCCATTTAGGACTGGGAAACAAACGCTAGCTCGCCTTAAAAGAAACACACTCTGCTTTTGAGAAAAGAGCACTCTTCTACTCTACTGTGTTTCCTATAGGGCCAGAACAGAGAGCTTGCTCAGAACAAAAGAACTGTGCTTCCTACATACAGGGCCATATCTAGTTCAATTCTGCTTAGGAAACTGACAAGAACAATAGATCCTTTTCAGTCCAATACACTGTAAATGCTGGGAACAGACGCGAGTGCTATTTGCCCTGTGTATTACAATAGGAGCGCAATAGTGACTCTTCTTACCAGAAAACAACTCTTGCTCGTAGGACCAGAAACTGCATGTGATTCAACTCCATATAGGACTGGGAAAAAAACACTAGCTGGACTTACAAGAAACACACTCTGCTTTTGAGAAAAGAGCACTCTTCTACTCTACTGTGTTTCCTATAGGGCCAGAATAGAGAGCTTGCTCAGAAAAAAAGAACTGTGCCTCCTACACACACGTGCCATATCTAGTTCAACACTGCTTAGGAAACTGACAAGAACTGTAGCTCCTCTTCAGTCCAATACACTGTACTTGCTGGGAACAGACGCGAGTGCTATTTGCACTGTACATGCCAATGGGAGCGCAATAGTGACATTCCTTACCAGAAAAAAACTCTTGCTCATAGGACCAAAAACTGCATGTGATTCAACTCCATTTAGAACTGGGAAATAAATGCTAGCTCGCCTTACAAGAAACACACTCTGCTTTTGAGAAAAGAGCACTCTTCTACTCTACTGTGTTTCCTATAGGGCCAGAACAGTAAGCTTCAACAACACAAAAGAACTGTGCTTCCTACACACACCGGCCATATCTAGTTCAACTCTGCTTAGGAAACTGACAAGAACAGTAGCTCCTCTTCAGTCCAATACACTGTACTTGATGGGAACAGACGCGAGTGCTATTTGCACTATGTATGGCAATGGGAGCGCAATAATGACTTTCCTTTCCAGAAAACAACTCTTGCTCGTAGGATCAGAAACTGCATGTGATTCAACTTCGTTTAGGACTGGGAAACAAACGCTAGCTCGACTTACAAGAAACACACTCTGCTTTTGAGAAAAGAGCACTCTTGTACTCTACTGTGTTTCCTATAGGGCCAGAACAGAGAGCTTGCTCAGAACAAAAGAACTGTGCTTCCTACATACACGGCCATATCTAGTTCAATTCTGCTTAGGAAACTGACAAGAACAATAGATCCTTTTCAGTCCAATAGACTGTACATGCTGGGAACAGACGCGAGTGCTATTTGCACTATGTATGGCAATGGGAGCACAATAGTGACTTTCCTTACCAGAAAACAACTCTTGCTCGTAGGACCAGAAATTGCATGTGATTCAACTCCAATTAGGACTGGGAAACAAACGCTAACTCGCCTTACAAGAAACACACTCTGCTTTAGAGAAAAGAGCACTCTTCTACTCTACTGTGTTTCCTATGGTGTCCGAACAGTGAGCTTGCTCAGAACAAAAGAACTGTGCTTCCTACACACACGGGCTGTATCTAGTTCAACTCTGCTTAGGAAACTGACAAGAACAGTAGCTCCTCTTCAGACTAATACACTGTACTTGCTGGAAACAGACGCGAGTGCTATTTGCACTGTGTATGGCAAAGGGAGCACAATAGTGACTTTCCTACCAGAAAACAACTCTTGCTCGTAGGACCAAAAACTGCATGTGATTCAACTCATTTAGGACTGGGAAACAAACGCTAGCTCGCGTTACAAGAAACACACTCGGGTTTAGAGAAAAGAACACTCTTCTACTCTACTGTTTTTCCTATAGGGCCAGAACAGAGAGCTTGCTCAGAATAAAAGAACTGTGTTTCCTATATACACGGCCATATCTAGTTCAATTCTGCTTAGAAAACTGACAAGAACAATAGATCCCTTTCAGTCCAATACACTGTACATGCTGGGAACAGACGCGAGTACTATTTGCACTATGTATGGCAATGGGAGCGCAATAGTGACTTTCCTTACCAGAAAACAACTCTTGCTCGTAGGACCAAAAACTGCATGTGACTCAACTCCATTTAGGACTGGGTAACAAACGCTAGCTAGCCTTACAAGAAACACACTCTGTTTTTGAGAAAAGAGCACTCTTCTACTCTACTGTGTTTCCTATAGGGCCAGAACAGTGAGCTTGCTCAGAACAAAAGAACTGTGCTTCCTACACACACGGGCTGTATCTAGTTCAACTCTGCTTAGGAAACTGACAAGAACAGTAGCTCCTCTTCAGACTAATACACTGTACTTGCTTGAAACAGACACGAGTGCTATTTGCACTGTGTATGGCAAAGGGAGCGCAATAGTGACTTTCCTTACCAGAAAACAACTCTTGCTGGTAGGACCAAAAACTGCATGTGATTCAACTCCATTTAGGACTGGGAAACCAACGCTAGCTCGCCTTACAAGAAAAACACTCTGCTTTTGAGAAAGAGCACTCTTCTACTCTACTGTGTTTCCTATAGGGCCTCAACAGAGAGCTTGCTCAGAACAAAAGAACTGTGCTTCCTACATACACGGCCATATCTAGTTCAATTCTGCTTAGGAAACTGACAAGAACAATAGATCCTTTTCAGTCCAATACACTGTACATGCTGGGAACAGACGCCAGTGCTATTTGTACTGTGTATGGCAATGGGAGCCCAATAGTGACTCTTCTTACGAGAAAACTACTGTTGCTCGTAGGACCAAAAACTGCATGTGACTCAACTCCATTTAGGACTGGGAGACAAACACTAGCTAGCCTTACAAGAAACACACTCTGCTTTTGAGAAAAGAGCACTCTTCTACTCTACTGTGTTTCCTATAGGGCCAGAACATTGAGCTTGCTCAGAAAAAAGAACTGTGCTTCCTACACACACGGGCCATATCTAGTTCAATTCTTCTTAGGAAACTGACAAGAACAGTGGAACCTCTTCAGTCCAATACACTGTACATGCTGGGAACAGACGCCAGTGCTATTTGCCCTGTGTGGCAATGGGAGCACAATAGTGACTTTCCTTACCAGAAAACAACTCTTGCTCGTAGGACCAAAAACTGCATGTGACTCAACTCCATTTAGGACTGGGTAACAAACGCTAGCTAGCCTTACAAGAAACACACTCTGTTTTTGAGAAAAGAGCACTCTTCTACTCTACTGTGTTTCCTATAGGGCCAGAACAGTGAGCTTGCTCAGAACAAAAGAACTGTGCTTCCTACACACACGGCCATATCTAGTTCAATTCTGCTTAGGAACCTGACAAGAACAGTAGATCCTCTTCAGTCCAATACACCGTACTTGCTGGGAACAGATGCCAGTGCTATTTGTCCTGTGTATGGCAATGGCAGCGCAATAGTGACTATTCTTTCCATAAAAGAACTCTTGCTCCTAGGATTAGAAACTGCATGTGATTCAACTCCTTTTACGACTGGGAAAAAAACACTAGCTGCCCTTACAGGAAACATACTCTGCTTTTGAGAAAAGAGCACTCTTCTACTCTACTGTGTTTCCTATGGTGTCCGAACAGTGAGCTTGATCAGAACAAGAGAACTGTGCTTCCTACATACACGGGCCATATCTAGTTCAACTCTGCTTAGAAAACTGACAAGAACAGTAGCTCCTCTTCAGTCCAATACACTGTACTTGCTGGGAACAGACGCGAGTGCTATTTGCACTGTGTATGGCAATGAGAGCACAATAGTGACATTCCTTACCAGAAAACAACTCTTGCTCATAGGAAAAAAAACTGCATGTGATTCAACTCCATTTTGAACTGGGAAATAAATGCTAGCTCGCCTTACAAGAAACACACTCTGCTTTTGAGAAAAGAGCACTCTTCTACTCTACTGTGTTTCCTATGGAGTCCGAACAGTGACCTTGCTCAGAACAAAAGAACTGTGCTTCCTACACACAGGGGCCATATCTAGTTCAACTCTGTTTCAGAAACTGACAAGAACAGTAGCTCCTCTTCAGTCCAATACTCTGTACATGCAGGGAACAGACGCGAGTGCTATTTGCACTGAGTATGGCAATGGGAGCGCAATAGTGACTCTTCTTACAAGAAAAAAACTCTTGCTCGTTGGAACAGAAACTGCACGGGATTCAATTCCATTTCTGACTGGGAAACAAACACTAGCCCACCTTTCAATAAACACACTCTGCTTTTGAGTAAAGAGCACTCTTCTACTCTACTGTGTTTCCTATGCGGTCCAAACAGTGAGCTTGCTCAGAACAAAAGAACTGTGCTTTCTACACACATGGCCATATCTAGTTCAATTCTGCTTTGGAACCTGACAAGAACAATAGCTCCTCTTCAGTCCAATACACTGTACTTGCTGGGAACCAAAGCCAGTGCTATTTGCCCTGTGTATGACAATGGGAGCACCACAGTGTCTCTTCTTACCAGAAAACAAATCTTGCTCGTAGGACCAGAAAGTGCATGTCATTCAAATCCATTTAGGACTGGGAAACAAACGCTAGCTCGCCTTACAAGAAACACACTCTGCTTTTGAGAAAAGAGCACTCTCCTACTCTACTGTGTTTCCTATGGTGTCCGAACAGTGAGCTTCCTCAGAAAAAAAGAACTGTGCTTCCTACACACACGTGCCATATCTAGTTCAACTCTGCTTAGGAAACTGACAAGAACAGTAGCTCCTCTTCAGTCCAATACACTGTACTTGCTGGAAACAGACGCGAGTGCTATTTGCACTGTGTATGGCAAAGGGAGCGCAATAGTGACTTTCCTTACTAGAAAATATCTCTTGCTGGTAGGACCAAAAACTGCATGTGATTCAACTCCATTTAGGACTGGGAAACAAACGCTAGCTCGCCTTAAAAGAAACACACTCTGCTTTTGAGAAAAGAGCACTCTTCTACTCTACTGTGTTTCCTATAGGGCCAGAACAGAGAGCTTGCTCAGAACAAAAGAACTGTGCTTCCTACATACAGGGCCATATCTAGTTCAATTCTGCTTAGGAAACTGACAAGAACAATAGATCCTTTTCAGTCCAATACACTGTAAATGCTGGGAACAGACGCGAGTGCTATTTGCCCTGTGTATTACAATGGGAGCGCAATAGTGACTCTTCTTACCAGAAAACAACTCTTGCTCGTAGGACCAGAAACTGCATGTGATTCAACTCCATATAGGACTGGGAAAAAAACACTAGCTGGACTTACAAGAAACACACTCTGCTTTTGAGAAAAGAGCACTCTTCTACTCTACTGTGTTTCCTATAGGGCCAGAATAGAGAGCTTGCTCAGAAAAAAAGAACTGTGCCTCCTACACACACGTGCCATATCTAGTTCAACACTGCTTAGGAAACTGACAAGAACTGTAGCTCCTCTTCAGTCCAATACACTGTACTTGCTGGGAACAGACGCGAGTGCTATTTGCACTGTACATGCCAATGGGAGCACAATAGTGACATTCCTTACCAGAAAAAAACTCTTGCTCATAGGACCAAAAACTGCATGTGATTCAACTCCATTTAGAACTGGGAAATAAATGCTAGCTCGCCTTACAAGAAACACACTCTGCTTTTGAGAAAAGAGCACTCTTCTACTCTACTGTGTTTCCTATAGGGCCAGAACAGTAAGCTTCAACAACACAAAAGAAGTGTGCTTCCTACACACACGGGCCATATCTAGTTCAATTCAGCTTAGGAAACTGACAAGAACAGTATACCCTCTTCAGTCAAATACACTGCACATGCTGGGAACACACACCAGTGCTATTTGCCCTGTGTATGACAATTGGAGCGCAATAGTGACTCTTCTTACCAGAAAACAACTCTTGCTTGTAGGACCAGAAACTGCATGTGACTCAACTCCATTTAGGACTGGGAAAGAAACGCTAGCTCGCCTTACAAGAAACACACTCTGCTTTTGAGAAAAGAGCACTCATCTACTCTACAGTGTTTCCTATAGGGCCAGAACAGTGAACTTACTCAGAACAAAAGAACTGTGCTTCCTACACAGAGGGGCCATATCTAGTTTAACTCTGCTTAGGAAACTGACAAGAACAGTAGCTTCTCTTCAGTCCAATACTCTGTACATGCAGGGAACAGACGCCAGTGCTATATGCACTGTGTATGGCAATGGGAGCGCAATAGTGACTCTTATTACCAGAAAAAAACTCTTGCTCATAGGACCAGAAACTGCACGGGATTCAATTCCATTTCTGACTGGGAAACAAACACTAGCTTACCTTTCAAGAAACACACTCTGCTTTTGAGAAAAGAGCACTCTTCTACTATACAGTGTTTCCTATGGTGTCCGAACAGTGAGCTTGCTCAGAACAAAAGAACTGTGCTTCCTACACACACCGGCCATATCTAGTTCAACTCTGCTTAGGAAACTGACAAGAACAGTAGCTCCTCTTCAGTCCAATACACTGTACTTGATGGGAACAGACGCGAGTGCTATTTGCACTATGTATGGCAGTGGGAGCGCAATAATGACTTTCCTTTCCAGAAAACAACTCTTGCTCGTAGGATCAGAAACTGCATGTGATTCAACTTCGTTTAGGACTGGGAAACAAACGCTAGCTCGACTTACAAGAAACACACTCTGCTTTTGAGAAAAGAGCACTCTTGTACTCTACTGTGTTTCCTATAGGGCCAGAACAGAGAGCTTGCTCAGAACAAAAGAACTGTGCTTCCTATATACACGGCCATATCTAGTTCAATTCTGCTTAGGAAACTGACAAGAACAATAGATCCTTTTCAGTCCAATAGACTGTACATGCTGGGAACAGACGCGAGTGCTATTTGCACTATGTATGGCAATGGGAGCACAATAGTGACTTTCCTTACCAGAAAACAACTCTTGCTCGTAGGACCAGAAATTGCATGTGATTCAACTCCAATTAGGACTGGGAAACAAACGCTAACTCGCCTTACAAGAAACACACTCTGCTTTAGAGAAAAGAGCACTCTTCTACTCTACTGTGTTTCCTATGGGGTCCGAACAGTGACCTTGCTCAGAACAAAAGAACTGTGCTTCCTACACACAGGGGCCATATCTAGTTCAACTCTGTTTCAGAAACTGACAAGAACAGTAGCTCCTCTTCAGTCCAATACTCTGTACATGCAGGGAACAGAAGCGAGTGCTATTTGCACTGAGTATGGCAATGGGAGCGCAATAGTGACTCTTCTTACAAGAAAAAAACTCTTGCTCGTTGGAACAGAAACTGCACGGGATTCAATTCCATTTCTGACTGGGAAACAAACACTAGCCCACCTTTCAATAAACACACTCTGCTTTTGAGTAAAGAGCACTCTTCTACTCTACTGTGTTTCCTATGCGGTCCAAACAGTGAGCTTGCTCAGAACAAAAGAACTGTGCTTTCTACACACATGGCCATATCTAGTTCAATTCTGCTTTGGAACCTGACAAGAACAATAGCTCCTCTTCAGTCCAATACACTGTACTTGCTGGGAACCAAAGCCAGTGCTATTTGCCCTGTGTATGACAATGGGAGCACCACAGTGTCTCTTCTTACCAGAAAACAAATCTTGCTCGTAGGACCAGAAAGTGCATGTCATTCAAATCCATTTAGGACTGGGAAACAAACGCTAGCTCGCCTTACAAGAAACACACTCTGCTTTTGAGAAAAGAGCACTCTCCTACTCTACTGTGTTTCCTATGGTGTCCGAACAGTGAGCTTGCTCAGAAAAAAAGAACTGTGCTTCCTACACACACGTGCCATATCTAGTTCAACTCTGCTTAGGAAACTGACAAGAACAGTAGCTCCTCTTCAGTCCAATACACTGTACTTGCTGGAAACAGACGCGAGTGCTATTTGCACTGTGTATGGCAAAGGGAGCGCAATAGTGACTTTCCTTACTAGAAAATATCTCTTGCTGGTAGGACCAAAAACTGCATGTGATTCAACTCCATTTAGGACTGGGAAACAAACGCTAGCTCGCCTTAAAAGAAACACACTCTGCTTTTGAGAAAAGAGCACTCTTCTACTCTACTGTGTTTCCTATAGGGCCAGAACAGAGAGCTTGCTCAGAACAAAAGAACTGTGCTTCCTACATACAGGGCCATATCTAGTTCAATTCTGCTTAGGAAACTGACAAGAACAATAGATCCTTTTCAGTCCAATACACTGTAAATGCTGGGAACAGACGCGAGTGCTATTTGCCCTGTGTATTACAATGGGAGCGCAATAGTGACTCTTCTTACCAGAAAACAACTCTTGCTCGTAGGACCAGAAACTGCATGTGATTCAACTCCATATAGGACTGGGAAAAAAACACTAGCTGGACTTACAAGAAACACACTCTGCTTTTGAGAAAAGAGCACTCTTCTACTCTACTGTGTTTCCTATAGGGCCAGAATAGAGAGCTTGCTCAGAAAAAAAGAACTGTGCCTCCTACACACACGTGCCATATCTAGTTCAACACTGCTTAGGAAACTGACAAGAACTGTAGCTCCTCTTCAGTCCAATACACTGTACTTGCTGGGAACAGACGCGAGTGCTATTTGCACTGTACATGCCAATGGGAGCGCAATAGTGACATTCCTTACCAGAAAAAAACTCTTGCTCATAGGACCAAAAACTGCATGTGATTCAACTCCATTTAGAACTGGGAAATAAATGCTAGCTCGCCTTACAAGAAACACACTCTGCTTTTGAGAAAAGAGCACTCTTCTACTCTACTGTGTTTCCTATAGGGCCAGAACAGTAAGCTTCAACAACACAAAAGAAGTGTGCTTCCTACACACACGGGCCATATCTAGTTCAATTCAGCTTAGGAAACTGACAAGAACAGTATACCCTCTTCAGTCAAATACACTGCACATGCTGGGAACACACACCAGTGCTATTTGCCCTGTGTATGACAATTGGAGCGCAATAGTGACTCTTCTTACCAGAAAACAACTCTTGCTTGTAGGACCAGAAACTGCATGTGACTCAACTCCATTTAGGACTGGGAAAGAAACGCTAGCTCGCCTTACAAGAAACACACTCTGCTTTTGAGAAAAGAGCACTCATCTACTCTACAGTGTTTCCTATAGGGCCAGAACAGTGAACTTACTCAGAACAAAAGAACTGTGCTTCCTACACACAGGGGCCATATCTAGTTTAACTCTGCTTAGGAAACTGACAAGAACAGTAGCTTCTCTTCAGTCCAATACTCTGTACATGCAGGGAACAGACGCCAGTGCTATATGCACTGTGTATGGCAATGGGAGCGCAATAGTGACTCTTATTACCAGAAAAAAACTCTTGCTCATAGGACCAGAAACTGCACGGGATTCAATTCCATTTCTGACTGGGAAACAAACACTAGCTTACCTTTCTAGAAACACACTCTGCTTTTGAGAAAAGAGCACTCTTCTACTATACAGTGTTTCCTATGGTGTCCGAACAGTGAGCTTGCTCAGAACAAAAGAACTGTGCTTCCTACACACACCGGCCATATCTAGTTCAACTCTGCTTAGGAAACTGACAAGAACAGTAGCTCCTCTTCAGTCCAATACACTGTACTTGATGGGAACAGACGCGAGTGCTATTTGCACTATGTATGGCAATGGGAGCGCAATAATGACTTTCCATTCCAGAAAACAACTCTTGCTCGTAGGATCAGAAACTGCATGTGATTCAACTTCGTTTAGGACTGGGAAACAAACGCTAGCTCGACTTACAAGAAACACACTCTGCTTTTGAGAAAAGAGCACTCTTGTACTCTACTGTGTTTCCTATAGGGCCAGAACAGAGAGCTTGCTCAGAACAAAAGAACTGTGCTTCCTACATACACGGCCATATCTAGTTCAATTCTGCTTAGGAAACTGACAAGAACAATAGATCCTTTTCAGTCCAATACACAGTACATGCTGGGAACAGACGCGAGTGCTATTTGCACTATGTATGGCAATGGGAGCACAATAGTGACTTTCCTTACCAGAAAACAACTCTTGCTCGTAGGACCAGAAATTGCATGTGATTCAACTCCAATTAGGACTGGGAAACAAACGCTAACTCGCCTTACAAGAAACACACTCTGCTTTTGAGAAAAGAGCACTCTTCTACTCTACTGTGTTTCCTATGGGGTCCGAACAGTGAGCTTGCTCAGAACACAAGAACTGTGCTTCCTACACACACGGGCTGTATCTAGTTCAACTCTGCTTAGGAAACTGACAAGAACAGTAGCTCCTCTTCAGACTAATACACTGTACTTGCTGGAAACAGACGCGAGTGCTATTTGCACTGTGTATGGCAAAGGGAGCACAATAGTGACTTTCCTACCAGAAAACAACTCTTGCTCGTAGGACCAAAAACTGCATGTGATTCAACTCATTTAGGACTGGGAAACAAACGCTAGCTCGCGTTACAAGAAACACACTCGGCTTTAGAGAAAAGAACACTCTTCTACTCTACTGTTTTTCCTATAGGGCCAGAACAGAGAGCTTGCTCAGAATAAAAGAACTGTGTTTCCTATATACACGGCCATATCTAGTTCAATTCTGCTTAGAAAACTGACAAGAACAATAGATCATTTTCAGTCCAATACACTGTACATGCTGGGAACAGACGCGAGTGCTATTTGCACTATGTATGGCAATGGGAGCGCAATAGTGACTTTCCTTACCAGAAAACAACTCTTGCTCGTAGGACCAAAAACTGCATGTGACTCAACTCCATTTAGGACTGGGTAACAAACGCTAGCTAGCCTTACAAGAAACACACTCTGTTTTTGAGAAAAGAGCACTCTTCTACTCTACTGTGTTTCCTATAGGGCCAGAACAGTGAGCTTGCTCAGAACAAAAGAACTGTGCTTCCTACACACACGGCCATATCTAGTTCAATTCTGCTTAGGAACCTGACAAGAACAGTAGATCCTCTTCAGTCCAATACACCGTACTTGCTGGGAACAGATGCCAGTGCTATTTGTCCTGTGTATGGCAATGGCAGCGCAATAGTGACTATTCTTTCCATAAAAGAACTCTTGCTCCTAGGATTAGAAACTGCATGTGATTCAACTCCTTTTACGACTGGGAAAAAAACACTAGCTGCCCTTACAGGAAACATACTCTGCTTTTGAGAAAAGAGCACTCTTCTACTCTACTGTGTTTCCTATGGTGTCCGAACAGTGAGCTTGATCAGAACAAGAGAACTGTGCTTCCTACATACACGGGCCATATCTAGTTCAACTCTGCTTAGAAAACTGACAAGAACAGTAGCTCCTCTTCAGTCCAATACACTGTACTTGCTGGGAACAGACGCGAGTGCTATTTGCACTGTGTATGGCAATGAGAGCACAATAGTGACATTCCTTACCAGAAAACAACTCTTGCTCATAGGAAAAAAAACTGCATGTGATTCAACTCCATTTTGAACTGGGAAATAAATGCTAGCTCGCCTTACAAGAAAGACACTCTGCTTTTGAGAAAAGAGCACTCTTCTACTCTACTGTGTTTCCTATAGAGTCCGAACAGTGACCTTGCTCAGAACAAAAGAACTGTGCTTCCTACACACAGGGGCCATATCTAGTTCAACTCTGTTTCAGAAACTGACAAGAACAGTAGCTCCTCTTCAGTCCAATACTCTGTACATGCAGGGAACAGACGCGAGTGCTATTTGCACTGAGTATGGCAATGGGAGCGCAATAGTGACTCTTCTTACAAGAAAAAAACTCTTGCTCGTTGGAACAGAAACTGCACGGGATTCAATTCCATTTCTGACTGGGAAACAAACACTAGCCCACCTTTCAATAAACACACTCTGCTTTTGAGTAAAGAGCACTCTTCTACTCTACTGTGTTTCCTATGCGGTCCAAACAGTGAGCTTGCTCAGAACAAAAGAACTGTGCTTTCTACACACATGGCCATATCTAGTTCAATTCTGCTTTGGAACCTGACAAGAACAATAGCTCCTCTTCAGTCCAATACACTGTACTTGCTGGGAACCAAAGCCAGTGCTATTTGCCCTGTGTATGACAATGGGAGCACCACAGTGTCTCTTCTTACCAGAAAACAAATCTTGCTCATAGGACCAGAAAGTGCATGTCATTCAAATCCATTTAGGACTGGGAAACAAACGCTAGCTCGCCTTACAAGAAACACACTCTGCTTTTGAGAAAAGAGCACTCTCCTACTCTACTGTGTTTCCTATGGTGTCCGAACAGTGAGCTTGCTCAGAAAAAAAGAACTGTGCTTCCTACACACACGTGCCATATCTAGTTCAACTCTGCTTAGGAAACTGACAAGAACAGTAGCTCCTCTTCAGTCCAATACACTGTACTTGCTGGAAACAGACGCGAGTGCTATTTGCACTGTGTATGGCAAAGGGAGCGCAATAGTGACTTTCCTTACTAGAAAATATCTCTTGCTGGTAGGACCAAAAACTGCATGTGATTCAACTCCATTTAGGACTGGGAAACAAACGCTAGCTCGCCTTAAAAGAAACACACTCTGCTTTTGAGAAAAGAGCACTCTTCTACTCTACTGTGTTTCCTATAGGGCCAGAACAGAGAGCTTGCTCAGAACAAAAGAACTGTGCTTCCTACATACAGGGCCATATCTAGTTCAATTCTGCTTAGGAAACTGACAAGAACAATAGATCCTTTTCAGTCCAATACACTGTAAATGCTGGGAACAGACGCGAGTGCTATTTGCCCTGTGTATTACAATGGGAGCGCAATAGTGACTCTTCTTACCAGAAAACAACTCTTGCTCGTAGGACCAGAAACTGCATGTGATTCAACTCCATATAGGACTGGGAAAAAAACACTAGCTGGACTTACAAGAAACACACTCTGCTTTTGAGAAAAGAGCACTCTTCTACTCTACTGTGTTTCCTATAGGGCCAGAATAGAGAGCTTGCTCAGAAAAAAAGAACTGTGCCTCCTACACACACGTGCCATATCTAGTTCAACACTGCTTAGGAAACTGACAAGAACTGTAGCTCCTCTTCAGTCCAATACACTGTACTTGCTGGGAACAGACGCGAGTGCTATTTGCACTGTACATGCCAATGGGAGCGCAATAGTGACATTCCTTACCAGAAAAAAACTCTTGCTCATAGGACCAAAAACCTCATGTGATTCAACTCCATTTAGAACTGGGAAATAAATGCTAGCTCGCCTTACAAGAAACACACTCTGCTTTTGAGAAAAGAGCACTCTTCTACTCTACTGTGTTTCCTATAGGGCCAGAACAGTAAGCTTCAACAACACAAAAGAAGTGTGCTTCCTACACACACGGGCCATATCTAGTTCAATTCAGCTTAGGAAACTGACAAGAACAGTATACCCTCTTCAGTCAAATACACTGCACATGCTGGGAACACACACCAGTGCTATTTGCCCTGTGTATGACAATTGGAGCGCAATAGTGACTCTTCTTACCAGAAAACAACTCTTGCTTGTAGGACCAGAAACTGCATGTGACTCAACTCCATTTAGGACTGGGAAAGAAACGCTAGCTCGCCTTACAAGAAACACACTCTGCTTTTGAGAAAAGAGCACTCATCTACTCTACAGTGTTTCCTATAGGGCCAGAACAGTGAACTTACTCAGAACAAAAGAACTGTGCTTCCTACACAGAGGGGCCATATCTAGTTTAACTCTGCTTAGGAAACTGACAAGAACAGTAGCTTCTCTTCAGTCCAATACTCTGTACATGCAGGGAACAGACGCCAGTGCTATATGCACTGTGTATGGCAATGGGAGCGCAATAGTGACTCTTATTACCAGAAAAAAACTCTTGCTCATAGGACCAGAAACTGCACGGGATTCAATTCCATTTCTGACTGGGAAACAAACACTAGCTTACCTTTCTAGAAACACACTCTGCTTTTGAGAAAAGAGCACTCTTCTACTATACAGTGTTTCCTATGGTGTCCGAACAGTGAGCTTGCTCAGAACAAAAGAACTGTGCTTCCTACACAAACCGGCCATATCTAGTTCAACTCTGCTTAGGAAACTGACAAGAACAGTAGCTCCTCTTCAGTCCAATACACTGTACTTGATGGGAACAGACGCGAGTGCTATTTGCACTATGTATGGCAATGGGAGCGCAATAATGACTTTCCATTCCAGAAAACAACTCTTGCTCGTAGGATCAGAAACTGCATGTGATTCAACTTCGTTTAGGACTGGGAAACAAACGCTAGCTCGACTTACAAGAAACACACTCTGCTTTTGAGAAAAGAGCACTCTTGTACTCTACTGTGTTTCCTATAGGGCCAGAACAGAGAGCTTGCTCAGAACAAAAGAACTGTGCTTCCTACATACACGGCCATATCTAGTTCAATTCTGCTTAGGAAACTGACAAGAACAATAGATCCTTTTCAGTCCAATACACTGTACATGCTGGGAACAGACGCGAGTGCTATTTGCACTATGTATGGCAATGGGAGCACAATAGTGACTTTCCTTACCAGAAAACAACTCTTGCTCGTAGGACCAGAAATTGCATGTGATTCAACTCCAATTAGGACTGGGAAACAAACGCTAACTCGCCTTACAAGAAACACACTCTGCTTTTGAGAAAAGAGCACTCTTCTACTCTACTGTGTTTCCTATGGGGTCCGAACAGTGAGCTTGCTCAGAACAAAAGAACTGTGCTTCCTACACACACGGGCTGTATCTAGTTCAACTCTGCTTAGGAAACTGACAAGAACAGTAGCTCCTCTTCAGACTAATACACTGTACTTGCTGGAAACAGACGCGAGTGCTATTTGCACTGTGTATGGCAAAGGGAGCACAATAGTGACTTTCCTACCAGAAAACAACTCTTGCTCGTAGGACCAAAAACTGCATGTGATTCAACTCATTTAGGACTGGGAAACAAACGCTAGCTCGCGTTACAAGAAACACACTCGGCTTTAGAGAAAAGAACACTCTTCTACTCTACTGTTTTTCCTATAGGGCCAGAACAGAGAGCTTGCTCAGAATAAAAGAACTGTGTTTCCTATATACACGGCCATATCTAGTTCAATTCTGCTTAGAAAACTGACAAGAACAATAGATCCTTTTCAGTCCAATACACTGTACATGCTGGGAACAGACGCGAGTGCTATTTGCACTATGTATGGCAATGGGAGCGCAATAGTGACTTTCCTTACCAGAAAACAACTCTTGCTCGTAGGACCAAAAACTGCATGTGACTCAACTCCATTTAGGACTGGGTAACAAACGCTAGCTAGCCTTACAAGAAACACACTCTGTTTTTGAGAAAAGAGCACTCTTCTACTCTACTGTGTTTCCTATAGGGCCAGAACAGTGAGCTTGCTCAGAACAAAAGAACTGTGCTTCCTACACACACGGCCATATCTAGTTCAATTCTGCTTAGGAACCTGACAAGAACAGTAGATCCTCTTCAGTCCAATACACCGTACTTGCTGGGAACAGATGCCAGTGCTATTTGTCCTGTGTATGGCAATGGCAGCGCAATAGTGACTATTCTTTCCATAAAAGAACTCTTGCTCCTAGGATTAGAAACTGCATGTGATTCAACTCCTTTTACGACTGGGAAAAAAACACTAGCTGCCCTTACAGGAAACATACTCTGCTTTTGAGAAAAGAGCACTCTTCTACTCTACTGTGTTTCCTATGGTGTCCGAACAGTGAGCTTGATCAGAACAAGAGAACTGTGCTTCCTACATACACGGGCCATATCTAGTTCAACTCTGCTTAGAAAACTGACAAGAACAGTAGCTCCTCTTCAGTCCAATACACTGTACTTGCTGGGAACAGACGCGAGTGCTATTTGCACTGTGTATGGCAATGAGAGCACAATAGTGACATTCCTTACCAGAAAACAACTCTTGCTCATAGGAAAAAAAACTGCATGTGATTCAACTCCATTTTGAACTGGGAAATAAATGCTAGCTCGCCTTACAAGAAACACACTCTGCTTTTGAGAAAAGAGCACTCTTCTACTCTACTGTGTTTCCTATAGAGTCCGAACAGTGACCTTGCTCAGAACAAAAGAACTGTGCTTCCTACACACACGGGCCATATCTAGTTCAACTCTGTTTCAGAAACTGACAAGAACAGTAGCTCCTCTTCAGTCCAATACTCTGTACATGCAGGGAACAGACGCGAGTGCTATTTGCACTGAGTATGGCAATGGGAGCGCAATAGTGACTCTTCTTACAAGAAAACAACTCTTGCTCGTTGGAACAGAAACTGCACGGGATTCAATTCCATTTCTGACTGGGAAACAAACACTAGCCCACCTTTCAATAAACACACTCTGCTTTTGAGTAAAGAGCACTCTTCTACTCTACTGTGTTTCCTATGCGGTCCAAACAGTGAGCTTGCTCAGAACAAAAGAACTGTGCTTTCTACACACATGGCCATATCTAGTTCAATTCTGCTTTGGAACCTGACAAGAACAATAGCTCCTCTTCAGTCCAATACACTGTACTTGCTGGGAACCAAAGCCAGTGCTATTTGCCCTGTGTATGACAATGGGAGCACCACAGTGTCTCTTCTTACCAGAAAACAAATCTTGCTCGTAGGACCAGAAAGTGCATGTCATTCAAATCCATTTAGGACTGGGAAACAAACGCTAGCTCGCCTTACAAGAAACACACTCTGCTTTTGAGAAAAGAGCACTCTCCTACTCTACTGTGTTTCCTGTGGTGTCCGAACAGTGAGCTTGCTCAGAAAAAAAGAACTGTGCTTCCTACACACACGTGCCATATCTAGTTCAACTCTGCTTAGGAAACTGACAAGAACAGTAGCTCCTCTTCAGTCCAATACACTGTACTTGCTGGAAACAGACGCGAGTGCTATTTGCACTGTGTATGGCAAAGGGAGCGCAATAGTGACTTTCCTTACTAGAAAATATCTCTTGCTGGTAGGACCAAAAACTGCATGTGATTCAACTCCATTTAGGACTGGGAAACAAACGCTAGCTCGCCTTAAAAGAAACACACTCTGCTTTTGAGAAAAGAGCACTCTTCTACTCTACTGTGTTTCCTATAGGGCCAGAACAGAGAGCTTGCTCAGAACAAAAGAACTGTGCTTCCTACATACAGGGCCATATCTAGTTCAATTCTGCTTAGGAAACTGACAAGAACAATAGATCCTTTTCAGTCCAATACACTGTAAATGCTGGGAACAGACGCGAGTGCTATTTGCCCTGTGTATTACAATGGGAGCGCAATAGTGACTCTTCTTACCAGAAAACAACTCTTGCTCGTAGGACCAGAAACTGCATGTGATTCAACTCCATATAGGACTGGGAAAAAAACACTAGCTGGACTTACAAGAAACACACTCTGCTTTTGAGAAAAGAGCACTCTTCTACTCTACTGTGTTTCCTATAGGGCCAGAATAGAGAGCTTGCTCAGAAAAAAAGAACTGTGCCTCCTACACACACGTGCCATATCTAGTTCAACACTGCTTAGGAAACTGACAAGAACTGTAGCTCCTCTTCAGTCCAATACACTGTACTTGCTGGGAACAGACGCGAGTGCTATTTGCACTGTACATGCCAATGGGAGCGCAATAGTGACATTCCTTACCAGAAAAAAACTCTTGCTCATAGGACCAAAAACTGCATGTGATTCAACTCCATTTAGAACTGGGAAATAAATGCTAGCTCGCCTTACAAGAAACACACTCTGCTTTTGAGAAAAGAGCACTCTTCTACTCTACTGTGTTTCCTATAGGGCCAGAACAGTAAGCTTCAACAACACAAAAGAAGTGTGCTTCCTACACACACGGGCCATATCTAGTTCAATTCAGCTTAGGAAACTGACAAGAACAGTATACCCTCTTCAGTCAAATACACTGCACATGCTGGGAACACACACCAGTGCTATTTGCCCTGTGTATGACAATTGGAGCGCAATAGTGACTCTTCTTACCAGAAAACAACTCTTGCTTGTAGGACCAGAAACTGCATGTGACTCAACTCCATTTAGGACTGGGAAAGAAACGCTAGCTCGCCTTACAAGAAACACACTCTGCTTTTGAGAAAAGAGCACTCATCTACTCTACAGTGTTTCCTATAGGGCCAGAACAGTGAACTTACTCAGAACAAAAGAACTGTGCTTCCTACACACAGGGGCCATATCTAGTTTAACTCTGCTTAGGAAACTGACAAGAACAGTAGCTTCTCTTCAGTCCAATACTCTGTACATGCAGGGAACAGACGCCAGTGCTATATGCACTGTGTATGGCAATGGGAGCGCAATAGTGACTCTTATTACCAGAAAAAAACTCTTGCTCATAGGACCAGAAACTGCACGGGATTCAATTCCATTTCTGACTGGGAAACAAACACTAGCTTACCTTTCAAGAAACACACTCTGCTTTTGAGAAAAGAGCACTCTTCTACTATACAGTGTTTCCTATGGTGTCCGAACAGTGAGCTTGCTCAGAACAAAAGAACTGTGCTTCCTACACACACCGGCCATATCTAGTTCAACTCTGCTTAGGAAACTGACAAGAACAGTAGCTCCTCTTCAGTCCAATACACTGTACTTGATGGGAACAGACGCGAGTGCTATTTGCACTATGTATGGCAATGGGAGCGCAATAATGACTTTCCTTTCCAGAAAACAACTCTTGCTCGTAGGATCAGAAACTGCATGTGATTCAACTTCGTTTAGGACTGGGAAACAAACGCTAGCTCGACTTACAAGAAACACACTCTGCTTTTGAGAAAAGAGCACTCTTGTACTCTACTGTGTTTCCTATAGGGCCAGAACAGAGAGCTTGCTCAGAACAAAAGAACTGTGCTTCCTACATACATGGCCATATCTAGTTCAATTCTGCTTAGGAAACTGACAAGAACAATAGATCCTTTTCAGTCCAATAGACTGTACATGCTGGGAACAGACGCGAGTGCTATTTGCACTATGTATGGCAATGGGAGCACAATAGTGACTTTCCTTACCAGAAAACAACTCTTGCTCGTAGGACCAGAAATTGCATGTGATTCAACTCCAATTAGGACTGGGAAACAAACGCTAACTCGCCTTACAAGAAACACACTCTGCTTTAGAGAAAAGAGCACTCTTCTACTCTACTGTGTTTCCTATGGGGTCCGAACAGTGAGCTTGCTCAGAACAAAAGAACTGTGCTTCCTACACACACGGGCTGTATCTAGTTCAACTCTGCTTAGGAAACTGACAAGAACAGTAGCTCCTCTTCAGACTAATACACTGTACTTGCTGGAAACAGACGCGAGTGCTATTTGCACTGTGTATGGCAAAGGGAGCACAATAGTGACTTTCCTACCAGAAAACAACTCTTGCTCGTAGGACCAAAAACTGCATGTGATTCAACTCATTTAGGACTGGGAAACAAACGCTAGCTCGCGTTACAAGAAACACACTCGGCTTTAGAGAAAAGAACACTCTTCTACTCTACTGTTTTTCCTATAGGGCCAGAACAGAGAGCTTGCTCAGAATAAAAGAACTGTGTTTCCTATATACACGGCCATATCTAGTTCAATTCTGCTTAGAAAACTGACAAGAACAATAGATCCTTTTCAGTCCAATACACTGTACATGCTGGGAACAGACGCGAGTGCTATTTGCACTATGTATGGCAATGGGAGCGCAATAGTGACTTTCCTTACCAGAAAACAACTCTTGCTCGTAGGACCAAAAACTGCATGTGACTCAACTCCATTTAGGACTGGGTAACAAACGCTAGCTAGCCTTACAAGAAACACACTCTGTTTTTGAGAAAAGAGCACTCTTCTACTCTACTGTGTTTCCTATAGGGCCAGAACAGTGAGCTTGCTCAGAACAAAAGAACTGTGCTTCCTACACACACGGGCTGTATCTAGTTCAACTCTGCTTAGGAAACTGACAAGAACAGTAGCTCCTCTTCAGACTAATACACTGTACTTGCTTGAAACAGACACGAGTGCTATTTGCACTGTGTATGGCAAAGGGAGCGCAATAGTGACTTTCCTTACCAGAAAACAACTCTTGCTGGTAGGACCAAAAACTGCATGTGATTCAACTCCATTTAGGACTGGGAAACCAACGCTAGCTCGCCTTACAAGAAAAACACTCTGCTTTTGAGAAAGAGCACTCTTCTACTCTACTGTGTTTCCTATAGGGCCTCAACAGAGAGCTTGCTCAGAACAAAAGAACTGTGCTTCCTACATACACGGCCATATCTAGTTCAATTCTGCTTAGGAAACTGACAAGAACAATAGATCCTTTTCAGTCCAATACACTGTACATGCTGGGAACAGACGCCAGTGCTATTTGTACTGTGTATGGCAATGGGAGCCCAATAGTGACTCTTCTTACGAGAAAACTACTCTTGCTCGTAGGACCAAAAACTGCATGTGACTCAACTCCATTTAGGACTGGGAGACAAACACTAGCTAGCCTTACAAGAAACACACTCTGCTTTTGAGAAAAGAGCACTCTTCTACTCTACTGTGTTTCCTATAGGGCCAGAACATTGAGCTTGCTCAGAAAAAAGAACTGTGCTTCCTACACACACGGGCCATATCTAGTTCAATTCTTCTTAGGAAACTGACAAGAACAGTGGAACCTCTTCAGTCCAATACACTGTACATGCTGGGAACAGACGCCAGTGCTATTTGCCCTGTGTGGCAATGGGAGCACAATAGTGACTTTCCTTACCAGAAAACAACTCTTGCTCGTAGGACCAAAAACTGCATGTGACTCAACTCCATTTAGGACTGGGTAACAAACGCTAGCTAGCCTTACAAGAAACACACTCTGTTTTTGAGAAAAGAGCACTCTTCTACTCTACTGTGTTTCCTATAGGGCCAGAACAGTGAGCTTGCTCAGAAAAAAGAACTGTGCTTCCTACACACACGGCCATATCTAGTTCAATTCTGCTTAGGAACCTGACAAGAACAGTAGATCCTCTTCAGTCCAATACACCGTACTTGCTGGGAACAGATGCCAGTGCTATTTGTCCTGTGTATGGCAATGGCAGCGCAATAGTGACTATTCTTTCCATAAAAGAACTCTTGCTCCTAGGATTAGAAACTGCATGTGATTCAACTCCTTTTACGACTGGGAAAAAAACACTAGCTGCCCTTACAGGAAACATACTCTGCTTTTGAGAAAAGAGCACTCTTCTACTCTACTGTGTTTCCTATGGTGTCCGAACAGTGAGCTTGATCAGAACAAGAGAACTGTGCTTCCTACATACACGGGCCATATCTAGTTCAACTCTGCTTAGAAAACTGACAAGAACAGTAGCTCCTCTTCAGTCCAATACACTGTACTTGCTGGGAACAGACGCGAGTGCTATTTGCACTGTGTATGGCAATGAGAGCACAATAGTGACATTCCTTACCAGAAAACAACTCTTGCTCATAGGAAAAAAAACTGCATGTGATTCAACTCCATTTTGAACTGGGAAATAAATGCTAGCTCGCCTTACAAGAAACACACTCTGCTTTTGAGAAAAGAGCACTCTTCTACTCTACTGTGTTTCCTATGGAGTCCGAACAGTGACCTTGCTCAGAACAAAAGAACTGTGCTTCCTACACACAGGGGCCATATCTAGTTCAACTCTGTTTCAGAAACTGACAAGAACAGTAGCTCCTCTTCAGTCCAATACTCTGTACATGCAGGGAACAGACGCGAGTGCTATTTGCACTGAGTATGGCAATGGGAGCGCAATAGTGACTCTTCTTACAAGAAAAAAACTCTTGCTCGTTGGAACAGAAACTGCACGGGATTCAATTCCATTTCTGACTGGGAAACAAACACTAGCCCACCTTTCAATAAACACACTCTGCTTTTGAGTAAAGAGCACTCTTCTACTCTACTGTGTTTCCTATGCGGTCCAAACAGTGAGCTTGCTCAGAACAAAAGAACTGTGCTTTCTACACACATGGCCATATCTAGTTCAATTCTGCTTTGGAACCTGACAAGAACAATAGCTCCTCTTCAGTCCAATACACTGTACTTGCTGGGAACCTAAGCCAGTGCTATTTGCCCTGTGTATGACAATGGGAGCACCACAGTGTCTCTTCTTACCAGAAAACAAATCTTGCTCGTAGGACCAGAAAGTGCATGTCATTCAAATCCATTTAGGACTGGGAAACAAACGCTAGCTCGCCTTACAAGAAACACACTCTGCTTTTGAGAAAAGAGCACTCTCCTACTCTACTGTGTTTCCTATGGTGTCCGAACAGTGAGCTTGCTCAGAAAAAAAGAACTGTGCTTCCTACACACACGTGCCATATCTAGTTCAACTCTGCTTAGGAAACTGACAAGAACAGTAGCTCCTCTTCAGTCCAATACACTGTACTTGCTGGAAACAGACGCGAGTGCTATTTGCACTGTGTATGGCAAAGGGAGCGCAATAGTGACTTTCCTTACTAGAAAATATCTCTTGCTGGTAGGACCAAAAACTGCATGTGATTCAACTCCATTTAGGACTGGGAAACAAACGCTAGCTCGCCTTAAAAGAAACACACTCTGCTTTTGAGAAAAGAGCACTCTTCTACTCTACTGTGTTTCCTATAGGGCCAGAACAGAGAGCTTGCTCAGAACAAAAGAACTGTGCTTCCTACATACAGGGCCATATCTAGTTCAATTCTGCTTAGGAAACTGACAAGAACAATAGATCCTTTTCAGTCCAATACACTGTAAATGCTGGGAACAGACGCGAGTGCTATTTGCCCTGTGTATTACAATGGGAGCGCAATAGTGACTCTTCTTACCAGAAAACAACTCTTGCTCGTAGGACCAGAAACTGCATGTGATTCAACTCCATATAGGACTGGGAAAAAAACACTAGCTGGACTTACAAGAAACACACTCTGCTTTTGAGAAAAGAGCACTCTTCTACTCTACTGTGTTTCCTATAGGGCCAGAATAGAGAGCTTGCTCAGAAAAAAAGAACTGTGCCTCCTACACACACGTGCCATATCGAGTTCAACACTGCTTAGGAAACTGACAAGAACTGTAGCTCCTCTTCAGTCCAATACACTGTACTTGCTGGGAACAGATGCGAGTGCTATTTGCACTGTACATGCCAATGGGAGCACAATAGTGACATTCCTTACCAGAAAAAAACTCTTGCTCATAGGACCAAAAACTGCATGTGATTCAACTCCATTTAGAACTGGGAAATAAATGCTAGCTCGCCTTACAAGAAACACACTCTGCTTTTGAGAAAAGAGCACTCTTCTACTCTACTGTGTTTCCTATAGGGCCAGAACAGTAAGCTTCAACAACACAAAAGAAGTGTGCTTCCTACACACACGGGCCATATCTAGTTCAATTCAGCTTAGGAAACTGACAAGAACAGTATACCCTCTTCAGTCAAATACACTGCACATGCTGGGAACACACACCAGTGCTATTTGCCCTGTGTATGACAATTGGAGCGCAATAGTGACTCTTCTTACCAGAAAACAACTCTTGCTTGTAGGACCAGAAACTGCATGTGACTCAACTCCATTTAGGACTGGGAAAGAAACGCTAGCTCGCCTTACAAGAAACACACTCTGCTTTTGAGAAAAGAGCACTCATCTACTCTACAGTGTTTCCTATAGGGCCAGAACAGTGAACTTACTCAGAACAAAAGAACTGTGCTTCCTACACACAGGGGCCATATCTAGTTTAACTCTGCTTAGGAAACTGACAAGAACAGTAGCTTCTCTTCAGTCCAATACTCTGTACATGCAGGGAACAGACGCCAGTGCTATATGCACTGTGTATGGCAATGGGAGCGCAATAGTGACTCTTATTACCAGAAAAAAACTCTTGCTCATAGGACCAGAAACTGCACGGGATTCAATTCCATTTCTGACTGGGAAACAAACACTAGCTTACCTTTCAAGAAACACACTCTGCTTTTGAGAAAAGAGCACTCTTCTACTATACAGTGTTTCCTATGGTGTCCGAACAGTGAGCTTGCTCAGAACAAAAGAACTGTGCTTCCTACACACACCGGCCATATCTAGTTCAACTCTGCTTAGGAAACTGACAAGAACAGTAGCTCCTCTTCAGTCCAATACACTGTACTTGATGGGAACAGACGCGAGTGCTATTTGCACTATGTATGGCAATGGGAGCGCAATAATGACTTTCCTTTCCAGAAAACAACTCTTGCTCGTAGGATCAGAAACTGCATGTGATTCAACTTCGTTTAGGACTGGGAAACAAACGCTAGCTCGACTTACAAGAAACACACTCTGCTTTTGAGAAAAGAGCACTCTTGTACTCTACTGTGTTTCCTATAGGGCCAGAACAGAGAGCTTGCTCAGAACAAAAGAACTGTGCTTCCTACATACACGGCCATATCTAGTTCAATTCTGCTTAGGAAACTGACAAGAACAATAGATCCTTTTCAGTCCAATAGACTGTACATGCTGGGAACAGACGCGAGTGCTATTTGCACTATGTATGGCAATGGGAGCACAATAGTGACTTTCCTTACCAGAAAACAACTCTTGCTCGTAGGACCAGAAATTGCATGTGATTCAACTCCAATTAGGACTGGGAAACAAACGCTAACTCGCCTTACAAGAAACACACTCTGCTTTAGAGAAAAGAGCACTCTTCTACTCTACTGTGTTTCCTATGGGGTCCGAACAGTGAGCTTGCTCAGAACAAAAGAACTGTGCTTCCTACACACACGGGCTGTATCTAGTTCAACTCTGCTTAGGAAACTGACAAGAACAGTAGCTCCTCTTCAGACTAATACACTGTACTTGCTGGAAACAGACGCGAGTGCTATTTGCACTGTGTATGGCAAAGGGAGCACAATAGTGACTTTCCTACCAGAAAACAACTCTTGCTCGTAGGACCAAAAACTGCATGTGATTCAACTCATTTAGGACTGGGAAACAAACGCTAGCTCGCGTTACAAGAAACACACTCGGCTTTAGAGAAAAGAACACTCTTCTACTCTACTGTTTTTCCTATAGGGCCAGAACAGAGAGCTTGCTCAGAATAAAAGAACTGTGTTTCCTATATACACGGCCATATCTAGTTCAATTCTGCTTAGAAAACTGACAAGAACAATAGATCCTTTTCAGTCCAATACACTGTACATGCTGGGAACAGACGCGAGTGCTATTTGCACTATGTATGGCAATGGGAGCGCAATAGTGACTTTCCTTACCAGAAAACAACTCTTGCTCGTAGGACCAAAAACTGCATGTGACTCAACTCCATTTAGGACTGGGTAACAAACGCTAGCTAGCCTTACAAGAAACACACTCTGTTTTTGAGAAAAGAGCACTCTTCTACTCTACTGTGTTTCCTATAGGGCCAGAACAGTGAGCTTGCTCAGAACAAAAGAACTGTGCTTCCTACACACACGGGCTGTATCTAGTTCAACTCTGCTTAGGAAACTGACAAGAACAGTAGCTCCTCTTCAGACTAATACACTGTACTTGCTTGAAACAGACACGAGTGCTATTTGCACTGTGTATGGCAAAGGGAGCGCAATAGTGACTTTCCTTACCAGAAAACAACTCTTGCTGGTAGGACCAAAAACTGCATGTGATTCAACTCCATTTAGGACTGGGTAACAAACGCTAGCTAGCCTTACAAGAAACACACTCTGTTTTTGAGAAAAGAGCACTCTTCTACTCTACTGTGTTTCCTATAGGGCCAGAACAGTGAGCTTGCTCAGAAAAAAGAACTGTGCTTCCTACACACACGGCCCTATCTAGTTCAATTCTGCTTAGGAACCTGACAAGAACAGTAGATCCTCTTCAGTCCAATACACCGTACTTGCTGGGAACAGATGCCAGTGCTATTTGTCCTGTGTATGGCAATGGCAGCGCAATAGTGACTATTCTTTCCATAAAAGAACTCTTGCTCCTAGGATTAGAAACTGCATGTGATTCAACTCCTTTTACGACTGGGAAAAAAACACTAGCTGCCCTTACAGGAAACATACTCTGCTTTTGAGAAAAGAGCACTCTTCTACTCTACTGTGTTTCCTATGGTGTCCGAACAGTGAGCTTGATCAGAACAAGAGAACTGTGCTTCCTACATACACGGCCATATCTAGTTCAACTCTGCTTAGAAAACTGACAAGAACAGTAGCTCCTCTTCAGTCCAATACACTGTACTTGCTGGGAACAGACGCGAGTGCTATTTGCACTGTGTATGGCAATGAGAGCACAATAGTGACATTCCTTACCAGAAAACAACTCTTGCTCATAGGAAAAAAAACTGCATGTGATTCAACTCCATTTTGAACTGGGAAATAAATGCTAGCTCGCCTTACAAGAAACACACTCTGCTTTTGAGAAAAGAGCACTCTTCTACTCTACTGTGTTTCCTATGGAGTCCGAACAGTGACCTTGCTCAGAACAAAAGAACTGTGCTTCCTACACACAGGGGCCATATCTAGTTCAACTCTGTTTCAGAAACTGACAAGAACAGTAGCTCCTCTTCAGTCCAATACTCTGTACATGCAGGGAACAGACGCGAGTGCTATTTGCACTGAGTATGGCAATGGGAGCGCAATAGTGACTCTTCTTACAAGAAAAAAACTCTTGCTCGTTGGAACAGAAACTGCACGGGATTCAATTCCATTTCTGACTGGGAAACAAACACTAGCCCACCTTTCAATAAACACACTCTGCTTTTGAGTAAAGAGCACTCTTCTACTCTACTGTGTTTCCTATGCGGTCCAAACAGTGAGCTTGCTCAGAACAAAAGAACTGTGCTTTCTACACACATGGCCATATCTAGTTCAATTCTGCTTTGGAACCTGACAAGAACAATAGCTCCTCTTCAGTCCAATACACTGTACTTGCTGGGAACCTAAGCCAGTGCTATTTGCCCTGTGTATGACAATGGGAGCACCACAGTGTCTCTTCTTACCAGAAAACAAATCTTGCTCGTAGGACCAGAAAGTGCATGTCATTCAAATCCATTTAGGACTGGGAAACAAACGCTAGCTCGCCTTACAAGAAACACACTCTGCTTTTGAGAAAAGAGCACTCTCCTACTCTACTGTGTTTCCTATGGTGTCCGAACAGTGAGCTTGCTCAGAAAAAAAGAACTGTGCTTCCTACACACACGTGCCATATCTAGTTCAACTCTGCTTAGGAAACTGACAAGAACAGTAGCTCCTCTTCAGTCCAATACACTGTACTTGCTGGAAACAGACGCGAGTGCTATTTGCACTGTGTATGGCAAAGGGAGCGCAATAGTGACTTTCCTTACTAGAAAATATCTCTTGCTGGTAGGACCAAAAACTGCATGTGATTCAACTCCATTTAGGACTGGGAAACAAACGCTAGCTCGCCTTAAAAGAAACACACTCTGCTTTTGAGAAAAGAGCACTCTTCTACTCTACTGTGTTTCCTATAGGGCCAGAACAGAGAGCTTGCTCAGAACAAAAGAACTGTGCTTCCTACATACAGGGCCATATCTAGTTCAATTCTGCTTAGGAAACTGACAAGAACAATAGATCCTTTTCAGTCCAATACACTGTAAATGCTGGGAACAGACGCGAGTGCTATTTGCCCTGTGTATTACAATGGGAGCGCAATAGTGACTCTTCTTACCAGAAAACAACTCTTGCTCGTAGGACCAGAAACTGCATGTGATTCAACTCCATATAGGACTGGGAAAAAAACACTAGCTGGACTTACAAGAAACACACTCTGCTTTTGAGAAAAGAGCACTCTTCTACTCTACTGTGTTTCCTATAGGGCCAGAATAGAGAGCTTGCTCAGAAAAAAAGAACTGTGCCTCCTACACACACGTGCCATATCTAGTTCAACACTGCTTAGGAAACTGACAAGAACTGTAGCTCCTCTTCAGTCCAATACACTGTACTTGCTGGGAACAGACGCGAGTGCTATTTGCACTGTACATGCCAATGGGAGCACAATAGTGACATTCCTTACCAGAAAAAAACTCTTGCTCATAGGACCAAAAACTGCATGTGATTCAACTCCATTTAGAACTGGGAAATAAATGCTAGCTCGCCTTACAAGAAACACACTCTGCTTTTGAGAAAAGAGCACTCTTCTACTCTACTGTGTTTCCTATAGGGCCAGAACAGTAAGCTTCAACAACACAAAAGAAGTGTGCTTCCTACACACACGGGCCATATCTAGTTCAATTCAGCTTAGGAAACTGACAAGAACAGTATACCCTCTTCAGTCAAATACACTGCACATGCTGGGAACACACACCAGTGCTATTTGCCCTGTGTATGACAATTGGAGCGCAATAGTGACTCTTCTTACCAGAAAACAACTCTTGCTTGTAGGACCAGAAACTGCATGTGACTCAACTCCATTTAGGACTGGGAAAGAAACGCTAGCTCGCCTTACAAGAAACACACTCTGCTTTTGAGAAAAGAGCACTCATCTACTCTACAGTGTTTCCTATAGGGCCAGAACAGTGAACTTACTCAGAACAAAAGAACTGTGCTTCCTACACACAGGGGCCATATCTAGTTTAACTCTGCTTAGGAAACTGACAAGAACAGTAGCTTCTCTTCAGTCCAATACTCTGTACATGCAGGGAACAGACGCCAGTGCTATATGCACTGTGTATGGCAATGGGAGCGCAATAGTGACTCTTATTACCAGAAAAAAACTCTTGCTCATAGGACCAGAAACTGCACGGGATTCAATTCCATTTCTGACTGGGAAACAAACACTAGCTTACCTTTCAAGAAACACACTCTGCTTTTGAGAAAAGAGCACTCTTCTACTATACAGTGTTTCCTATGGTGTCCGAACAGTGAGCTTGCTCAGAACAAAAGAACTGTGCTTCCTACACACACCGGCCATATCTAGTTCAACTCTGCTTAGGAAACTGACAAGAACAGTAGCTCCTCTTCAGTCCAATACACTGTACTTGATGGGAACAGACGCGAGTGCTATTTGCACTATGTATGGCAATGGGAGCGCAATAATGACTTTCCTTTCCAGAAAACAACTCTTGCTCGTAGGATCAGAAACTGCATGTGATTCAACTTCGTTTAGGACTGGGAAACAAACGCTAGCTCGACTTACAAGAAACACACTCTGCTTTTGAGAAAAGAGCACTCTTGTACTCTACTGTGTTTCCTATAGGGCCAGAACAGAGAGCTTGCTCAGAACAAAAGAACTGTGCTTCCTACATACACGGCCATATCTAGTTCAATTCTGCTTAGGAAACTGACAAGAACAATAGATCCTTTTCAGTCCAATAGACTGTACATGCTGGGAACAGACGCGAGTGCTATTTGCACTATGTATGGCAATGGGAGCACAATAGTGACTTTCCTTACCAGAAAACAACTCTTGCTCGTAGGACCAGAAATTGCATGTGATTCAACTCCAATTAGGACTGGGAAACAAACGCTAACTCGCCTTACAAGAAACACACTCTGCTTTAGAGAAAAGAGCACTCTTCTACTCTACTGTGTTTCCTATGGGGTCCGAACAGTGAGCTTGCTCAGAACAAAAGAACTGTGCTTCCTACACACACGGGCTGTATCTAGTTCAACTCTGCTTAGGAAACTGACAAGAACAGTAGCTCCTCTTCAGACTAATACACTGTACTTGCTGGAAACAGACGCGAGTGCTATTTGCACTGTGTATGGCAAAGGGAGCACAATAGTGACTTTCCTACCAGAAAACAACTCTTGCTCGTAGGACCAAAAACTGCATGTGATTCAACTCATTTAGGACTGGGAAACAAACGCTAGCTCGCGTTACAAGAAACACACTCGGCTTTAGAGAAAAGAACACTCTTCTACTCTACTGTTTTTCCTATAGGGCCAGAACAGAGAGCTTGCTCAGAATAAAAGAACTGTGTTTCCTATATACACGGCCATATCTAGTTCAATTCTGCTTAGAAAACTGACAAGAACAATAGATCCTTTTCAGTCCAATACACTGTACATGCTGGGAACAGACGCGAGTGCTATTTGCACTATGTATGGCAATGGGAGCGCAATAGTGACTTTCCTTACCAGAAAACAACTCTTGCTCGTAGGACCAAAAACTGCATGTGACTCAACTCCATTTAGGACTGGGTAACAAACGCTAGCTAGCCTTACAAGAAACACACTCTGTTTTTGAGAAAAGAGCACTCTTCTACTCTACTGTGTTTCCTATAGGGCCAGAACAGTGAGCTTGCTCAGAACAAAAGAACTGTGCTTCCTACACACACGGGCTGTATCTAGTTCAACTCTGCTTAGGAAACTGACAAGAACAGTAGCTCCTCTTCAGACTAATACACTGTACTTGCTTGAAACAGACACGAGTGCTATTTGCACTGTGTATGGCAAAGGGAGCGCAATAGTGACTTTCCTTACCAGAAAACAACTCTTGCTGGTAGGACCAAAAACTGCATGTGATTCAACTCCATTTAGGACTGGGTAACAAACGCTAGCTAGCCTTACAAGAAACACACTCTGTTTTTGAGAAAAGAGCACTCTTCTACTCTACTGTGTTTCCTATAGGGCCAGAACAGTGAGCTTGCTCAGAAAAAAGAACTGTGCTTCCTACACACACGGCCCTATCTAGTTCAATTCTGCTTAGGAAACTGACAAGAACAGTAGATCCTCTTCAGTCCAATACACCGTACTTGCTGGGAACAGATGCCAGTGCTATTTGTCCTGTGTATGGCAATGGCAGCGCAATAGTGACTATTCTTTCCATAAAAGAACTCTTGCTCCTAGGATTAGAAACTGCATGTGATTCAACTCCTTTTACGACTGGGAAAAAAACACTAGCTGCCCTTACAGGAAACATACTCTGCTTTTGAGAAAAGAGCACTCTTCTACTCTACTGTGTTTCCTATGGTGTCCGAACAGTGAGCTTGATCAGAACAAGAGAACTGTGCTTCCTACATACACGGCCATATCTAGTTCAACTCTGCTTAGAAAACTGACAAGAACAGTAGCTCCTCTTCAGTCCAATACACTGTACTTGCTGGGAACAGACGCGAGTGCTATTTGCACTGTGTATGGCAATGAGAGCACAATAGTGACATTCCTTACCAGAAAACAACTCTTGCTCATAGGAAAAAAAACTGCATGTGATTCAACTCCATTTTGAACTGGGAAATAAATGCTAGCTCGCCTTACAAGAAACACACTCTGCTTTTGAGAAAAGAGCACTCTTCTACTCTACTGTGTTTCCTATGGAGTCCGAACAGTGACCTTGCTCAGAACAAAAGAACTGTGCTTCCTACACACAGGGGCCATATCTAGTTCAACTCTGTTTCAGAAACTGACAAGAACAGTAGCTCCTCTTCAGTCCAATACTCTGTACATGCAGGGAACAGACGCGAGTGCTATTTGCACTGAGTATGGCAATGGGAGCGCAATAGTGACTCTTCTTACAAGAAAAAAACTCTTGCTCGTTGGAACAGAAACTGCACGGGATTCAATTCCATTTCTGACTGGGAAACAAACACTAGCCCACCTTTCAATAAACACACTCTGCTTTTGAGTAAAGAGCACTCTTCTACTCTACTGTGTTTCCTATGCGGTCCAAACAGTGAGCTTGCTCAGAACAAAAGAACTGTGCTTTCTACACACATGGCCATATCTAGTTCAATTCTGCTTTGGAACCTGACAAGAACAATAGCTCCTCTTCAGTCCAATACACTGTACTTGCTGGGAACCTAAGCCAGTGCTATTTGCCCTGTGTATGACAATGGGAGCACCACAGTGTCTCTTCTTACCAGAAAACAAATCTTGCTCGTAGGACCAGAAAGTGCATGTCATTCAAATCCATTTAGGACTGGGAAACAAACGCTAGCTCGCCTTACAAGAAACACACTCTGCTTTTGAGAAAAGAGCACTCTCCTACTCTACTGTGTTTCCTATGGTGTCCGAACAGTGAGCTTGCTCAGAAAAAAAGAACTGTGCTTCCTACACACACGTGCCATATCTAGTTCAACTCTGCTTAGGAAACTGACAAGAACAGTAGCTCCTCTTCAGTCCAATACACTGTACTTGCTGGAAACAGACGCGAGTGCTATTTGCACTGTGTATGGCAAAGGGAGCGCAATAGTGACTTTCCTTACTAGAAAATATCTCTTGCTGGTAGGACCAAAAACTGCATGTGATTCAACTCCATTTAGGACTGGGAAACAAACGCTAGCTCGCCTTAAAAGAAACACACTCTGCTTTTGAGAAAAGAGCACTCTTCTACTCTACTGTGTTTCCTATAGGGCCAGAACAGAGAGCTTGCTCAGAACAAAAGAACTGTGCTTCCTACATACAGGGCCATATCTAGTTCAATTCTGCTTAGGAAACTGACAAGAACAATAGATCCTTTTCAGTCCAATACACTGTAAATGCTGGGAACAGACGCGAGTGCTATTTGCCCTGTGTATTACAATGGGAGCGCAATAGTGACTCTTCTTACCAGAAAACAACTCTTGCTCGTAGGACCAGAAACTGCATGTGATTCAACTCCATATAGGACTGGGAAAAAAACACTAGCTGGACTTACAAGAAACACACTCTGCTTTTGAGAAAAGAGCACTCTTCTACTCTACTGTGTTTCCTATAGGGCCAGAATAGAGAGCTTGCTCAGAAAAAAAGAACTGTGCCTCCTACACACACGTGCCATATCTAGTTCAACACTGCTTAGGAAACTGACAAGAACTGTAGCTCCTCTTCAGTCCAATACACTGTACTTGCTGGGAACAGACGCGAGTGCTATTTGCACTGTACATGCCAATGGGAGCACAATAGTGACATTCCTTACCAGAAAAAAACTCTTGCTCATAGGACCAAAAACTGCATGTGATTCAACTCCATTTAGAACTGGGAAATAAATGCTAGCTCGCCTTACAAGAAACACACTCTGCTTTTGAGAAAAGAGCACTCTTCTACTCTACTGTGTTTCCTATAGGGCCAGAACAGTAAGCTTCAACAACACAAAAGAAGTGTGCTTCCTACACACACGGGCCATATCTAGTTCAATTCAGCTTAGGAAACTGACAAGAACAGTATACCCTCTTCAGTCAAATACACTGCACATGCTGGGAACACACACCAGTGCTATTTGCCCTGTGTATGACAATTGGAGCGCAATAGTGACTCTTCTTACCAGAAAACAACTCTTGCTTGTAGGACCAGAAACTGCATGTGACTCAACTCCATTTAGGACTGGGAAAGAAACGCTAGCTCGCCTTACAAGAAACACACTCTGCTTTTGAGAAAAGAGCACTCATCTACTCTACAGTGTTTCCTATAGGGCCAGAACAGTGAACTTACTCAGAACAAAAGAACTGTGCTTCCTACACACAGGGGCCATATCTAGTTTAACTCTGCTTAGGAAACTGACAAGAACAGTAGCTTCTCTTCAGTCCAATACTCTGTACATGCAGGGAACAGACGCCAGTGCTATATGCACTGTGTATGGCAATGGGAGCGCAATAGTGACTCTTATTACCAGAAAAAAACTCTTGCTCATAGGACCAGAAACTGCACGGGATTCAATTCCATTTCTGACTGGGAAACAAACACTAGCTTACCTTTCAAGAAACACACTCTGCTTTTGAGAAAAGAGCACTCTTCTACTATACAGTGTTTCCTATGGTGTCCGAACAGTGAGCTTGCTCAGAACAAAAGAACTGTGCTTCCTACACACACCGGCCATATCTAGTTCAACTCTGCTTAGGAAACTGACAAGAACAGTAGCTCCTCTTCAGTCCAATACACTGTACTTGATGGGAACAGACGCGAGTGCTATTTGCACTATGTATGGCAATGGGAGCGCAATAATGACTTTCCTTTCCAGAAAACAACTCTTGCTCGTAGGATCAGAAACTGCATGTGATTCAACTTCGTTTAGGACTGGGAAACAAACGCTAGCTCTACTTACAAGAAACACACTCTGCTTTTGAGAAAAGAGCACTCTTGTACTCTACTGTGTTTCCTATAGGGCCAGAACAGAGAGCTTGCTCAGAACAAAAGAACTGTGCTTCCTACATACACGGCCATATCTAGTTCAATTCTGCTTAGGAAACTGACAAGAACAATAGATCCTTTTCAGTCCAATAGACTGTACATGCTGGGAACAGACGCGAGTGCTATTTGCACTATGTATGGCAATGGGAGCACAATAGTGACTTTCCTTACCAGAAAACAACTCTTGCTCGTAGGACCAGAAATTGCATGTGATTCAACTCCAATTAGGACTGGGAAACAAACGCTAACTCGCCTTACAAGAAACACACTCTGCTTTAGAGAAAAGAGCACTCTTCTACTCTACTGTGTTTCCTATGGGGTCCGAACAGTGAGCTTGCTCAGAACAAAAGAACTGTGCTTCCTACACACACGGGCTGTATCTAGTTCAACTCTGCTTAGGAAACTGACAAGAACAGTAGCTCCTCTTCAGACTAATACACTGTACTTGCTGGAAACAGACGCGAGTGCTATTTGCACTGTGTATGGCAAAGGGAGCACAATAGTGACTTTCCTACCAGAAAACAACTCTTGCTCGTAGGACCAAAAACTGCATGTGATTCAACTCATTTAGGACTGGGAAACAAACGCTAGCTCGCGTTACAAGAAACACACTCGGCTTTAGAGAAAAGAACACTCTTCTACTCTACTGTTTTTCCTATAGGGCCAGAACAGAGAGCTTGCTCAAAATAAAAGAACTGTGTTTCCTATATACACGGCCATATCTAGTTCAATTCTGCTTAGAAAACTGACAAGAACAATAGATCCTTTTCAGTCCAATACACTGTACATGCTGGGAACAGACGCGAGTGCTATTTGCACTATGTATGGCAATGGGAGCGCAATAGTGACTTTCCTTACCAGAAAACAACTCTTGCTCGTAGGACCAAAAACTGCATGTGACTCAACTCCATTTAGGACTGGGTAACAAACGCTAGCTAGCCTTACAAGAAACACACTCTGTTTTTGAGAAAAGAGCACTCTTCTACTCTACTGTGTTTCCTATAGGGCCAGAACAGTGAGCTTGCTCAGAACAAAAGAACTGTGCTTCCTACACACACGGGCTGTATCTAGTTCAACTCTGCTTAGGAAACTGACAAGAACAGTAGCTCCTCTTCAGACTAATACACTGTACTTGCTTGAAACAGACACGAGTGCTATTTGCACTGTGTATGGCAAAGGGAGCGCAATAGTGACTTTCCTTACCAGAAAACAACTCTTGCTGGTAGGACCAAAAACTGCATGTGATTCAACTCCATTTAGGACTGGGAAACCAACGCTAGCTCGCCTTACAAGAAAAACACTCTGCTTTTGAGAAAGAGCACTCTTCTACTCTACTGTGTTTCCTATAGGGCCTCAACAGAGAGCTTGCTCAGAACAAAAGAACTGTGCTTCCTACATACACGGCCATATCTAGTTCAATTCTGCTTAGGAAACTGACAAGAACAATAGATCCTTTTCAGTCCAATACACTGTACATGCTGGGAACAGACGCCAGTGCTATTTGTACTGTGTATGGCAATGGGAGCCCAATTGTGACTCTTCTTACGAGAAAACTACTCTTGCTCGTAGGACCAAAAACTGCATGTGACTCAACTCCATTTAGGACTGGGAGACAAACACTAGCTAGCCTTACAAGAAACACACTCTGCTTTTGAGAAAAGAGCACTCTTCTACTCTACTGTGTTTCCTATAGGGCCAGAACATTGAGCTTGCTCAGAAAAAAGAACTGTGCTTCCTACACACACGGGCCATATCTAGTTCAATTCTTCTTAGGAAACTGACAAGAACAGTGGAACCTCTTCAGTCCAATACACTGTACATGCTGGGAACAGACGCCAGTGCTATTTGCCCTGTGTGGCAATGGGAGCACAATAGTGACTTTCCTTACCAGAAAACAACTCTTGCTCGTAGGACCAGAAACTGCATGTGATTCAACTCCATTTAGGACTGGGAAACAAACGCTAGCTTGCCGTACAAGAAACACACTCTGCTTTTGAGAACAGAGCACTCTTCTACTCTACTGTGTTTCCTATAGGGTCCGAACAGTGAGCTTGCTCTGAACAAAAGAACTGTGCTTCCTACACACACGGCCATATCTAGTTCAATTCTGCTTAGGAACCTGACAAGAACAGTAGATCCTCTTCAGTCCAATACACCGTACTTGCTGGGAACAGATGCCAGTGCTATTTGTCCTGTGTATGGCAATGGCAGCGCAATAGTGACTATTCTTTCCATAAAAGAACTCTTGCTCCTAGGATTAGAAACTGCATGTGATTCAACTCCTTTTATGACTGGGAAAAAAACACTAGCTGGCCTTACAGGAAACACACTCTGCTTTTGATAAAAGAGCACTCTTCTACTCTACTGTGTTTCCTATGGTGTCCAAACAGTGAGCTTGATCAGAACAGGAGAACTGTGCTTCCTACATACACGGGCCATATCTAGTTCAACTCTGCTTAGAAAACTGACAAGAACAGTAGCTCCTCTTCAGTCCAATACACTGTACTTGCTGGGAACAGACGCGAGTGCTATTTGCACTGTGTATGGCAATGAGAGCACAATAGTGACATTCCTTACCAGAAAACAACTCTTGCTCATAGGAAAAAAACCTGCATGTGATTCAACTCCATTTTGAACTGGGAAATAAATGCTAGCTCGCATTACAAGAAACACACTCTGCTTTTGAGAAAAGAGCACTCTTCTACTCTATTGTGATTCCTATGGAGTCCGAACAGTGACCTTGCTCAGAACAAGAGAACTGTGCTTCCTACACACACGGGCCATATCTAGTTCAACTCTGTTTCAGAAACTGACAAGAACAGTAGCTCCTCTTCAGTCCAATACTCTGTACATGCAGGGAACAGACGCGAGTGCTATTTGCACTGTGTATGGCAAAGGGAGCACAATAGTGACTTTCCTATCATAAAACAACTCTTGCTCGTAGGACCAAAAACTGCATGTGATTCAACTCATTTAGGACTGGGAAACAAACGCTAGCTCGCGTTACAAGAAACACAATCGGCTTTAGAGAAAAGAACACTCTTCTACTCTACTGTTTTTCCTATAGGGCCAGAACAGAGAGCTTGCTCAGAATAAAAGAACTGTGTTTCCTATATACACGGCCATATCTAGTTCAATTCTGCTTAGAAAACTGACAAGAACAATAGATCCTTTTCAGTCCAATACACTGTACATGCTGGGAACAGACGCGAGTGCTATTTGCACTATGTATGGCAATGGGAGCGCAATAGTGATTTTCCTTACCAGAAAACAACTCTTGCTCGTAGGACCAAAAACTGCATGTGACTCAACTCCATTTAGGACTGGGTAACAAACGCTAGCTAGCCTTACAAGAAACACACTCTGTTTTTGAGAAAAGAGCACTCTTCTACTCTACTGTGTTTCCTATAGGGCCAGAACAGTGAGCTTGCTCAGAACAAAAGAACTGTGCTTCCTACACACACGGGCTGTATCTAGTTCAACTCTGCTTAGGAAACTGACAAGAACAGTAGCTCCTCTTCAGACTAATACACTGTACTTGCTTGAAACAGACACGAGTGCTATTTGCACTGTGTATGGCAAAGGGAGCGCAATAGTGACTTTCCTTACCAGAAAACAACTCTTGCTGGTAGGACCAAAAACTGCATGTGATTCAACTCCATTTAGGACTGGGAAACCAACGCTAGCTCGCCTTACAAGAAAAACACTCTGCTTTTGAGAAAGAGCACTCTTCTACTCTACTGTGTTTCCTATAGGGCCTCAACAGAGAGCTTGCTCAGAACAAAAGAACTGTGCTTCCTACATACACGGCCATATCTAGTTCAATTCTGCTTAGGAAACTGACAAGAACAATAGATCCTTTTCAGTCCAATACACTGTACATGCTGGGAACAGACGCCAGTGCTATTTGTACTGTGTATGGCAATGGGAGCCCAATAGTGACTCTTCTTACGAGAAAACTACTCTTGCTCGTAGGACCAAAAACTGCATGTGACTCAACTCCATTTAGGACTGGGAAACAAACACTAGCTAGCCTTACAAGAAACACACTCTGCTTTTGAGAAAAGAGCACTCTTCTACTCTACTGTGTTTCCTATAGGGCCAGAACATTGAGCTTGCTCAGAAAAAAGAACTGTGCTTCCTACACACACGGGCCATATCTAGTTCAATTCTTCTTAGGAAACTGACAAGAACAGTGGAACCTCTTCAGTCCAATACACTGTACATGCTGGGAACAGACGCCAGTGCTATTTGCCCTGTGTGGCAATGGGAGCACAATAGTGACTTTCCTTACCAGAAAACAACTCTTGCTCGTAGGACCAGAAACTGCATGTGATTCAACTCCATTTAGGACTGGGAAACAAACGCTAGCTTGCCGTACAAGAAACACACTCTGCTTTTGAGAACAGGGCACTCTTCTACTCTACTGTGTTTCCTATAGGGTCCGAACAGTGAGCTTGCTCTGAACAAAAGAACTGTGCTTCCTACACACACGGCCATATCTAGTTCAATTCTGCTTAGGAAACTGACAAGAACAGTAGATCCTCTTCAGTCCAATACACCGTACTTGCTGGGAACAGATGCCAGTGCTATTTGTCCTGTGTATGGCAATGGCAGCGCAATAGTGACTATTCTTTCCATAAAAGAACTCTTGCTCCTAGGATTAGAAACTGCATGTGATTCAACTCCTTTTACGACTGGAAAAAAAACACTAGCTGGCCTTACAGGAAACACACTCTGCTTTTGATAAAAGAGCACTCTTCTACTCTACTGTGTTTCCTATGGTGTCCAAACAGTGAGCTTGATCAGAACAAGAGAACTGTGCTTCCTACATACACGGGCCATATCTAGTTCAACTCTGCTTAGAAAACTGACAAGAACAGTAGCTCCTCTTCAGTCCAATACACTGTACTTGCTGGGAACAGACGCGAGTGCTATTTGCACTGTGTATGGCAATGAGAGCACAATAGTGACATTCCTTACCAGAAAACAACTCTTGCTCATAGGAAAAAAACCTGCATGTGATTCAACTCCATTTTGAACTGGGAAATAAATGCTAGCTCGCATTACAAGAAACACACTCTGCTTTTGAGAAAAGAGCACTCTTCTACTCTATTGTGATTCCTATGGAGTCTGAACAGTGACCTTGCTCAGAACAAGAGAACTGTGCTTCCTACACACACGGGCCATATCTAGTTCAACTCTGTTTCAGAAACTGACAAGAACAGTAGCTCCTCTTCAGTTCAATACTCTGTACATGCAGGGAACAGACGCGAGTGCTCTTTGTACTGAGTATGGCAATGGGAGCGCAATAGTGACTCTTCTTACAAGAAAAAAACTCTTGCTCGTTGGAACAGAAACTGCACGGGATTCAATTCCATTTCTCACTGGGAAACAAACACTAGCCCGCCTTTCAATAAACACACTCTGCTTTTGAGAAAAGAGCACTCTTCTACTCTACTGTGTTTCCTATGGGGTCCAAACAGTGAGCTTGCTCAGAACAAAAGAACTGTGCTTTCTACACACATGGCCATATCTAGTTCAATTCTGCTTAGGAACCTGACAAGAACAATAGCTCCTCTTCAGTCCAATACACTGTACTTGCTGGGAACCAAAGCCAGTGCTATTTGCCCTGTGTATGACAATGGGAGCGCCACAGTTTCTCTTCTTACCAGAAAACAAATCTTGCTCGTAGGACCAGAAAGTGCATGTGATTCAACTCCATTAAGACTGGGTAACAAACGCTAGCTCACCTTACAAGAAACACACTCTGATTTTGATTAAAGAGCACTCTCCTACTCTACTGTGTTTCCTATGGTGTCTGAACAGTGAGCTTGCTCAGAAAAAAAGAACTGTGCTTCCTACACACACGTGCTATATCTAGTCCAACTCTGCTTATGAAACTGACAAGAACAGTAGCTCCTCTTCAGTCCAATACACTGTACTTGCTGGAAACAGACGCGAGTGCTATTAGCACTGTGTATGGCAAAGGGAGCGCAATAGTGACTTTCCTTACTAGAAAATATCTCTTGCTGGTAGGACCAAAAACTGCATGTGATTCAACTCCATTTAGGACTGGGAAACCAACGCTAGCTGGCCTTAAAATAAACACTCTCTGCTTTTGAGAAAAGAGCACTCTTCTACTCTACTGTGTTTCCTATAGGGCCTCAACAGAGAGCTTGCTCAGAACAAAAGAACTGTGCTTCCTACATACAGGGCCATATCTAGTTCAATTCTGCTTAGGAAACTGACAAGAACAATAGATCCTTTTCAGTCCAATACACTGTACATGCTGGGAACAGACGCCAGTGCTATTTGTACTGTGTATGGCAATGGGAGCCCAATAGTGACTCTTCTTACGAGAAAACTACTCTTGCTCGTAGGACCAAAAACTGCATGTGACTCAACTTCATTTAGGACTGGAAAACAAACACTAGCTAGCCTTACAAGAAAAACACTCTGCTTTTGAGAAAAGAGCACTCTTCTACTCTACTGTGTTTCCTATAGGGCCAGAACATTGAGCTTGCTCAGAAAAAAGAATGGTGCTTCCTACACACACGGGCCATATCTAGTTCAATTCTTCTTAGGAAACTGACAAGAACAGTGGAACCTCTTCAGTCCAATACACTGTACATGCTGGGAACAGACGCCAGTGCTATTTGCCCTGTGTGGCAATGGGAGCACAATAGTGACTTTCTTTACCAGAAATAAACTCTTGCTCGTAGGACCAGAAACTGCATGTGATTCAACTCCATTTAGAACTGGGAAAAAAACGCTAGCTTGCCGTACAAGAAACACACTCTGCTTTTGAGAACAGAGCACTCTTCTACTCTACTGTGTTTCCTATAGGGTCCGAACAGTGAGCTTGCTCTGAACAAAAGAACTGTGCTTCCTACACACACGGCCATATCTAGTTCAATTCTGCTTAGGAACCTGACAAGAACAGTAGATCCTCTTCAGTCCAATACACCGTACTTGCTGGGAACAGACGCCAGTGCTATTTGTCCTGTGTATGGCAATGGCAGCGCAATAGTGACTATTCTTTCCATAAAAGAACTCTTGCTCCTAGGATTAGAAACTACATGTGATTCAACTCCTTTTACGACTAGGAGAAAAACACTAGCTGGCCTTACAGGAAACACACTCTGCTTTTGAGAAAAGAGCACTCTTCTACTCTACTGTGTTTCCTATGGGGATCGAAGAGTGAGAGTGCTCAGAACAAAAAATCTGTGCTTCCTACACAAGGGCCATATCTAGTTCAACTCTGCTTAGGACACTGACAAGAACAGTAGCTCCTCTTCAGTCCAATACACTGTACTTGCTGGGAACAGACGTGAGTGCTATTTGCACTTAGTATGGCAATGGGATGGCAATACTGAGTCTTCTTACCAGAAAACAACTCTTGCTCGTAGGACCGCAAACTGCATGTGACTCAAATCCATTTAGCACTGGGAAACAAAGGCTAGCTTGCTTACAAGGAAGACACTCTGCTTTTGAGAAAAGAGCACTTTCTACTCTACTGGGTTTCCTATAGGGCCAGAACAGTGAGCTTGCTCAGAACAAAAGAACTGTGATTCCTACACACACGGGCCATATATAGTTCAATTCTGCTTAGGAAACTGACAAGAACAATAGATCCTCTTCAGTCCAATACACTGTACTTGCTGGGAACAGATGCGAGTGCTATTTGTACTGTGTATGGCAATGGGAGTGCAATAGTGACTCTTCTTACCAGAAAACAACTCTTGCTCTTAGGACCAGAAACTGCATTTGATTCAACTCCATTTAGGACTGGGAAACAAATGCTAGCTCGCCTTACAAGAAACACACTCTGCCTTTGAGAAAAGAGCACTCTTCTACTCTACTGTGTTTCCTATAGGGCCAGATCAGTGAGCTTGCTCAGAACAAAAGAACTGTGCTTCCTACACACATAGGCCATATCTGGTTCAACTCTGCTTAGGAATCTGAGAAGAAAAGTAGCTCCTCTTAAGTCCAATACTCTGTAAAGGCTGGGAACACACTCGAGTGCAATTTGCAATGTGTATGGTAATGGGAGCGCAATAGTGACATTCCTTACCAGAAAACAAGTCTTGCTCTTAGGACCAAAAACTGCATGTGATTCAACTTCATTTAGAACTCAGAAAGAAACGCTAGCTCGCCTTACAAGAAACACACTCTGCTTTTGAAAAAAAAGAGCACTCTTCTACTCTTCTGTGTTTCCTATAGGGCCAGAACAGTGAGCTTTCACAGAACAAAAGAAGTGTGCTTCCTACACACACGGCCATATCTAGTTCAATTCTGCTTAGGATACTCAAGAACAGTATCTCGTCTTCAGTTAAAATACACTGTATATGCTGGGAACAGACAGCAGTGCTATTTGCCCTGTGTATGACAATGGGAGCGCAATAGTGACTCTTGTTACCAGAAAACAACTCTTGCTCATAGAACCAGAAACAGCATGTAACTCCACTCCATTTTGAACTGGGAAAGAAACACTAGCTCGCCTTACAAGAAACACATTCTGCTTTTGAGAAAAGAGCACTCTTCTACTCTACTGTGTTTCCTGTAGGGCCAGAACAGAAAGCTTGCTCAGAACAAAAGAACTGTGCTTCTTACACACACGGGCCATATCCAGTTGAATTCTGCTTAGGAAACTGACAAGAACAGTATGTCCTCTTCAGTCAAAATACACTGTATATGCTGGGAACAGACACCAGTGCTATTTGCCCTGTGTATGACAATGGGAGCGCAACAGTGACTCTTCTTACCAGAAAACAACTCTTGCTCATACGACCAGAAACTGCATGTGATTCAACTCCATTTAGGACTGGGAAACAAACGCTAGCTCGCCTTACAAGAAACACACTCTGCTTTTGAGAAAAGAGCACTCTTCTACTCTACTGTGTTTCCTATAGGGCCAGAACAGTGAGCTTGCTTAGAACAAAAGAACTTTGCTTCCTACACACACGGGCCATATCTAGCTCAACTCTGCTTAGGAAACTGACAAGAACAGTAGCTTCTCTTCAGTACAATACACTGTACTTGCTGGGAACAGACGCAAGTGCTATTTGAACTGTGTATGGCAATGGGAGCACAATAGTGACTTTCCTTACCAGAAAACAACTCTTGCTCGTAAGACCAGAAACTGCATGTGATTCAACTCCATTTAGAACTGGGAAACAAACGCTAGCTCGCCTTACAAGAAACACACTCTGCTTTTGAGAAAAGAGCACTCTTCTACTCTACTGTGTTTCCTATAGGGCCAGAACAGAGAGCTTGCTCAGAACAAAATAACTGTGCTTCCTACATACATGGCCATATCTAGTTCAATTCTGCTGAGGAAACTGACAAGAACAATAGATCCTTTTCAGTCCAATACACTGTACATGCTGGGAACAGACGCGAGTGCTATTTGTACTGTGTATGGCAATGGGAGCCCAATAGTGACTCTTCTTACCAGAAAACTACTCTTGCTCGTGGGACCAAAAACTGCATGTGACTCAACTCCATTTAGGACTGGGAAACAAACGCTAGCTCTGCTCACAAGAAACACACTCTGCTTTTGAGAAAAGAGCACTCTTCTACTCTACTGTGCTTCCTATAGGGCCAGAACAGTGAGCTTGATCAGAACAAGAGAACTGTGCTTCCTACACACACGGCCATATCTAGTTCAACTCTGCTTAGGAAACTGACAAGAACAGTAGATCCTCTTCAGTCCAATAGACTGTACATGCTGGGAACAGACGCGAATGCTATTTGCCCTGTGTACCACAATGGGAGCGCAATAGTGACTCTCCTTACCAGAAAACAGCTCTTGCTCATTGGACAAGAAACTGCATGGGATTCAACTCCATTTAGGACTGGGAAACAAACTCTAGCTTGCCTTACAAGATACACACTCTGCTTTTGAGAAAAAAGCACTCTTCTACTCTACTGTGATTCCTATGTGGTCCGAACAGTGAATTGCTCAGAACAAAAGAACTGTGCTTCCTATACACATGGGCCATATCTAATTCAACTCTGCTTAGGAAACTGACAGGAACAGTAGCTCCTCTTCAGTCCAATACAGAGTATTTGCTGGGAACAGACGCGTATGCTATTTGCCCTGTGTATGGCAATGGGAGCGCAATAGTGACTCTTCTTACCAGAAAACAACTCTTGCTCATAGGACCACAAACTGCATGTGACTCAACTCCATTTAGGATAGGGAAACAAATGCTAGCTCACCTTCCAAGAAACACACTCTGCTTTTGTGAAAAGAGCACTCTTCTACTCTACTGTGTTTCCTAGGGGTCCGCACAGTGAGCTTGCTCAGAACAAAAGAACTGTGCTTCCTACACACAGGCCATATCTAATTCAATTCTGCTTAGGAACCTGACAAGAACAGTAGATCCTCTTCAGTTCAATACATTGTACATGCTGGGAACCGATGCCAGTGCTATTTGCCCTGTGTATGACAATGGGAGCACAATAGTGACTCTTCTTACCAGAAAACAACTCTTGCTCATGGGACCAGAAACTGCATGTGATTCAACTCCATTTAAGACTGGGAAACAAACGCTTGCTCGCCTTACAAGAAACACACTCTGCTTTTCAGAAAAGAGCACTCTTTTACTCTACTGTGTTTCCTATGGTGTCCGAACAGTAAGCTTGCTCAGAACAAAAGAACTGTGCTTCCTACACACACGGGCCATATCTAGTTCAACTCTGCTTAGAAAACTGACAAGAACAGTAGCTGCTCTTCAGTCCAATACACTGTACTTGCTGGGAACAGGCGCCAGTGCTATTTGCTCTGTGTATGGCATTTGGAGCACAATAGTGACTCTTCTTACCAGAAAACAACTCTTGCTCGTAGGACCAGAAACTGCATGGGATTCAACTCCATTTCTGACTGTTAAGCAAATACTAGCTCGCCTTTCAAGAAACACAATCTAATTTTGAGAAAAGAGCACTCATCTACTCTACTGTGTTTCCTATGGTGTCTGCACAGTGTGCTTTCTCAGAACAAAAGAACTGTGTTTCCTACACACACAGGACATATCTATTTCAACTCCTCTTAGGAAAATGACAAGAACAGTAGCTCCTCTTCAGTCCAATACACTGTACTTGCTGGGAACAGACACGAGTGCTATTTTCACTATGTATGGCAATGGGTGCGCAATAGTGACTTTCCTTACCAGAAAAAAACTCTTGATCATAGGACCTTAAACTGCTATTGCTTCAACTCCATTTAGGACTGGGAAACAAATGCTAGCTCGCCTTATAAGAAACACACTCTGCTTTTGAGAAAAGAGCACTCTTCTACTCTACTGTGTTTCCTATGGGGATCGAAGAGTGAGCGTGCTCAGAACAAAAAATTTGTGCTTCCTACACAAGGGCCATATCTAGTTCAACTCTGCTTAGGACACTGACAAGAACAGTAGCTCCTCTTCAGTCCAATACACTGTACTTGCTGGGAACAGACGTGAGTGCTATTTGCACTTAGTATGGCAATGGGATGGCAATAGTGACTCTTCTTACCAGAAAACAACTCTTGCTCGTAGGACCGCAAACTGCATGTGACTCAAATCCATTTAGCACTGGGAAACAAACGCTAGCTTGTCTTACAAGGAACACACTCTGATTTTGAGAAAAGAGCACTTTCTACTCTACTAGCTTTCCTATAGGGCCAGAACAGTGAGCTTGCTCAGAACAAAAGAACTGTGATTCCTACACACACGGGCCATATATAGTTCAATTCTGCTTAGGAAACTGACAAGAACAGTAAATCCTCTTCAGTCCATCACACTGTACTTGCTGGGAACAGATGCGAGTGCTATTTGTACTGTGTATGGCAATGGGAGTGCAATAGTGACTCTTCTTACCAGAAAACAACTCTTGCTCTTAGGACCAGAAACTGCATTTGACTCAACTCCATTTAGGACTGGGAAACAAACGCTAGCTCGCCTTACAAGAAACACAATCTGCCTTTGAGAAAAGAGCACTCTTCTACTCTACTGTGTTTCCTATAGGGCCAGAACAGTGAGCTTGCTCAGAACAAAAGAACTGTGCTTCCTACACACATAGGCCATATCTGGTTCAAATCTGCTTAGGAATCTGAGAAGAAAAGTAGCTCCTCTTAAGTCCAATACTCTGTAAAGGCTGGGAACACACGCGAGTGCTATTTGCCCTGTGTATGACAATGGGAGCGCAATAGTGACTCTTGTTACCAGAAAACAATTCTTGCTCATAGAACCAGAAACAGCATGTAACTCCACTCCATTTTGGACTGCGAAAGAAACACTAGCTCGCCTTACAAGAAACACATTCTGCTTTTGAGAAAAGAGCACTCTTCTACTCTACTGTGTTTCCTGTAGGGCCAGAACAGAAAGCTTGCTCAGAACAAAAGAACTGTGCTTCCTACACACACGGGCCATATCTAGTTGAATTCTGCTTAGGAAACTGACAAGAACAGTATGTCCTCTTCAGTCAAAATACACTGTATATGCTGGGAACAGACACCAGTGCTATTTGCCCTGTGTATGACAATGGGAGCACAACATTGACTCTTCTTACCAGAAAACAACTCTTGCTCATATGACCAGAAACTGCATGTGATTCAACTCCATTTAGGACTGGGAAACAAAGGCTAGCTCACCTTACAAGAAACACACTCTGCTTTTGAGAAAAGAGCACTCTTCTACACTACTGTGTTTCCTATGGTGTCCGAATAGTGAGCTTGCTCAGAACAAAAGAACTGTGCTTCCTACACACATGGGCCATATCTAGTTCAACTCTGCTTAGAAAACTGACAAGAACAGTAGCTCCTCTTCAGTCCAATACACTGTACTTGCTGGGAACATACGCGAGTGCTATTTGCACTGTGTATGGCAATGAGAGCACATTAGTGACATTCCTTACCTGAAAACAACTCTTGCTCTAGGAAAAAAAACTGCATGTGATTCAACTCCATTTAGAACTGGGAAATAAATGCTAGCTCGCCTTACAAGAAATACACTCTGCTTTTGAGAAAAGAGCACTCATCTACTCTACTGTGTTTCTTATAGGGCCAGAACAGTAAGCTTGCACAGAACAAAAGAAGTGTGCTTCCTACACACACTGCCATATCTAGTTCAATTCAGCTTAGGAAACTGACAAGAGCAGTATACCCTCTTCAGTCAAATACACTGCACATGCTGGGAACAGACACCAGTGCTATTTGCCCTGTGTATGACAATGGGAGCGCAATAGTGACTCTTCTTACCAGAAAACAACTCTTGCTCGTAAGACCAGAAACTGCGTGTGACTCAACTCCATTTAGGACTGGGATGAAACACTAGCTCGCCTTACAAGAAACACACTCTGCTTTTGAGAAAAGAGCACTCTTCTACTCTACTGTGTTTCCTATATGGCCAGAACAGTGAACTTGCTCAGAACAAAAGAACTGTGCTTCCTACACACACGGGCCATATCTAGTTCAACTCTGCTTAGGAAACTGACAAGAACAGTAGCTCCTCTTCAGTCCAATACTCTGTACATGCAGGGAACAGACGCGAGTGCTATTTGCACTGAGTATGGCAATGAGAGCACAATAGTGACTCTTCTTACAAGAAAAAAACTCTTGCTCATAGGACCAGAAACTGCACGGGATTCAATTCCATTTCTGACTGGGAAACAAACACTAGCTTTCCTTTCAATAAACAAACTCTGCTTTTGAGAAAAAAGCACTCTTTTACTCTACTGTGTTTCCTATGGGGTCCAAACAGTGAGCTTGCTCAGAACAAAAGAACTGTGCTTTCTAGACACATGGCCATATCTTGTTCAATTCTGCTTAGGAACCTGACAAGAACAGTAGATCCTCTTCAGTCCAATACACTGTACTTGCTGGGAACCAAGGCCAGTGCTATTTGCCCTGTGTATGACAATGGGAGCACAATAGTGACTCTTCTTACCAGAAAACAACTCTTGCTCGTAGGACCAGAAACTGCATGTGATTCAACTCCATATAGGACTGGGAAAAAAACACTAGCTGGCCTTACAAGAAACACACTCTGCTTTTGAGAAAAGAGCACTCTTCTACTCTACTGTGTTTCCTATAGGGCCAGAACAGAGAGCTTGGTCAGAACAAAAGAACTGTGCTTCCTACATACAGGGCCATATCTAGTTCAATTCTGCTTAGGAAACTGACAAGAACAGTAGCTCTTTTTCAGTCCAATACACTGTACATGCTGGGAACAGACTCGAGTGCTATTTGCCCTGTGTATTACAATGGGAGCGCAATAGTGACTCTTAGTACCAGAAAACAAATCTTGCTTGTAGTACCAGAAACTGCATGTGATTCAACTCCATTTAGGACTGGGAAACAAACGCTAGCTCGCCTTACAATAAACAAACTCTGCTTTTGAGAAAAGAGCACTCTCCTACTCTACTCTGTTTCCTATGGGGTCCGAACAGTGAGATTGCTCAGAAAAAAAGAACTGTGCTTCCTACACACACGTGCCATATCTAGTTCAACTCTGCTTAGGAAACTGACAAGAACAGTAGCTCCTCTTCAGTCCAATACACTGTACTTGCTGGGAACAGCCGCGAGTGCTATTTGCACTGTGTATGGCAATGGGAGCGCAATAGTGACATTCCTTACCAGGAAACAACTCTTGCTCATAGGACCAGAAACTGCATGTGACTCAACTCCATTTAGGACTGGGAAAGAAACGCAAGCTTGCCTTACAAGAAACACACTCTGCTTTTGAGAAAAGAGCACTCTTCTACTCTACTGTGTTTCCTATAGGGCCAGAACAGTGAACTTGCTCAGAACAAAAAACTGTGCTTCCTACACACACTGGCCATATCTAGTTTAACTCTGCTTAGGAAACTGACAAGAACAGTAGCTCCTATTCAGTCCAATACTCTGTACATGCAGGGAACAGACGCCAGTGCTCTATGCACTGTGTATGGCAATGGGAGCGCAATAGTGACTCTTATTACCAGAAAAAAACTCTTGCTTGTAGGACCAGAAACTGCACGGGATTCAATTCCATTTCTGACTGGGAAACAAACACTAGCTTGTCTTTCAAGAAACACACTCTGCTTTTGAGAAAAGAGCACTCTTCTACTCTACAGTGTTTCCTATGGTGTCCGAACAGTGAGCTTGCTCAGAACAAAAGAACTGTGTTTCTTACACACACGGGCCATATCTATTTCAACTCTGCTTAGGAAACTGACAAGAACAGGAGCTCCTCTTCAGTCCAGTACACTGTATTTGCTGGGAACAGACACGAGTGCTATTTGCACTGTGTATGGCAAAGGGAGCACAATAGTGACTTTCCTTACCAGAAATAAACTCTTGCTCGTAGGACCAGAAACTGCATGTGATTCAACTCCATTTAGGACTGGGAAACAAACGCTAGCTTGCCATACAAGAAACACACTCTGCTTTTGAGAACAGAGCACTCTTCTACTCTACTGTGTTTCCTATAGGGTCCGAACAGTGAGCTTGCTCTGAACAAAAGAACTGTGCTTCCTACACACACGGCCATATCTAGTTCAATTCTGCTTAGGAACCCGACAAGAACAGTAGATCCTCTTCAGTCCAATACACCGTACTTGCTGGGAACAGACGCCAGTGCTATTTGTCCTGTGTATGGCAATGGCAGCGCAATAGTGACTATTCTTTCTATAAAAGAACTCTTGCTCCTAGGATTAGAAACTGCATGTGATTCAACTCCATTTAGGACTGGGAAAAAAACACTAGCTGGCCTTACAGGAAACACAGTCTGCTTTTGAGAAAAGAGCACTCTTCTACTCTACTGTGTTTCCTATGGTGTCCGAACAGTGAGCTTGATCAGAACAAGAGAACTGTGCTTCCAACATACACGGGCCATATCTAGTTCAACTCTGCTTAGAAAACTGACAAGAACAGTAGCTCCTCTTCAGTCCAATACACTGTACTTGCTGGGAACAGACGCGAGTGCTATTTGCACTGTGTATGGCAATGAGAGCACAATAGTGACATTCCTTACCAGAAAACAACTCTTGCTCATAGGAAAAAAAACTGCATGTGATTCAACTCCATTTTGAACTGGGAAATAAATGCTAGCTCGCCTTACAAGAAACACACTCTGTTTTTGAGAAAAGAGCACTCTTCTACTCTACTGTGTTTCCTATGGAGTCTGAACAGTGACCTTGCTCACAACAAAAGAACTGTGCTTCCTACACACACGGGCCATATCTAGTTCAACTCTGTTTCAGAAACTGACAAGAACAGTAGCTCCTCTTCAGTCCAATACTCTGTACATGCAGGGAACAGACGCGAGTGCTATTTGCACTGAGTATGGCAATGGGAGCGCAATAGTGACTCTTCTTAAAAGAAAACAACTCTTGCTCGTTGGAACAGAAACTGCACGGGATTCAATTCCATTTATGACTGGGAAACAAACACTAGCCCGCCTTTCAATAAACACACTCTGCTTTTGAGAAAAGAGCTCTCTTCTACTCTACAGTGTTTCCTATGGGGTCCAAACAGTGAGCTTGCTCAGAACAAAAGAACTGTGCTTTCTACACACATGGCCATATCTATTTCAATTCTGCTTAGGAACCTGACAAGAACAATAGCTCCTCTTCAGTCCAATACACTGTACTTGCTGGGAACCAAAGCCAGTGCTATTTGCCCTGTGTATGACAATGGGAGCGCCACAGTGTCTCTTCTTACCAGAAAACAAATCTTGCTCATAGGACCAGAAAGTGCATGTGATTCAACTCCATTTAGGACTGGGAAACAAACGCTAGCTCGCCTTACAAGAAACACACTCTGCTTTTGAGAAAAGAGCACTCTCCTACTCTACTGTGTTTCCTATGGTGTCCGAACAGTGAGCTTGCTCAGAAAAAAAGAACTATGCTTCCTACACACACGTGCCATATCTAGTTCAACTCTGCTTAGGAAACTGACAAGAACAGTAGCTCCTCTTCAGTCCAACACACTGTACTTGCTGGAAACAGACGCGAGTGCTATTTGCACTGTGTATGGCAAAGGGAGCGCAATAGTGTCTTTCCTTACTAGAAAATATCTCTTGCTGGTAGGACCAAAAACTGCATGTGATTCAACTCCATTTAGGACTGGGAAACAAACGCTAGCTTGCCATACAAGAAACACACTCTGCTTTTGAGAACAGAGCACTCTTCTACTCTACTGTGTTTCCTATAGGGTCCGAATAGTGAGCTTGCTCTGAACAAAAGAACTGTGCTTCCTACACACACGGCCATATCTAGTTCAATTCTGCTTAGGAACCCGACAAGAACAGTAGATCCTCTTCAGTCCAATACACCGTACTTGCTGGGAACAGACGCCAGTGCTATTTGTCCTGTGTATGGCAATGGCAGCGCAATAGTGACTATTCTTTCCATAAAAGAACTCTTGCTCCTAGGATTAGAAACTGCATGTGATTCAACTCCATTTAGGACTGGGAAAAAAACACTAACTGGCCTTACAGGAAACACAGTCTGCTTTTGAGAAAAGAGCACTCTTCTACTCTACTGTGTTTCCTATGGTGTCCGAACAGTGAGCTTGATCAGAACAAGAGAACTGTGCTTCCTACATACACGGGCCATATCTAGTTCAACTCTGCTTAGAAAACTGACAAGAACAGTAGCTCCTCTTCAGTCCAATACACTGTACTTGCTGGGAACAGACGCGAGTGCTATTTGCACTGTGTATGGCAATGAGAGCACAATAGTGACATTCCTTACCAGAAAACAACTCTTGCTCATAGGAAAAAAAACTGCATGTGATTCAACTCCATTTTGAACTGGGAAATAAATGCTAGCTCGCCTTACAAGAAACACACTCTGTTTTTGAGAAAAGAGCACTCTTCTACTCTACTGTGTTTCCTATGGAGTCTGAACAGTGACCTTGCTCACAACAAAAGAACTGTGCTTCCTACACACACGGGCCATATCTAGTTCAACTCTGTTTCAGAAACTGACAAGAACAGTAGCTCCTCTTCAGTCCAATACTCTGTACATGCAGGGAACAGACGCGAGTGCTATTTGCACTGAGTATGGCAATGGGAGCGCAATAGTGACTCTTCTTAAAAGAAAACAACTCTTGCTCGTTGGAACAGAAACTGCACGGGATTCAATTCCATTTATGACTGGGAAACAAACACTAGCCCGCCTTTCAATAAACACACTCTGCTTTTGAGAAAAGAGCTCTCTTCTACTCTACTGTGTTTCCTATGGGGTCCAAACAGTGAGCTTGCTCAGAACAAAAGAACTGTGCTTTCTACACAAATGGCCATATCTATTTCAATTCTGCTTAGGAACCTGACAAGAACAATAGCTCCTCTTCAGTCCAATACACTGTACTTGCTGGGAACCAAAGCCAGTGCTATTTGCCCTGTGTATGACAATGGGAGCGCCACAGTGTCTCTTCTTACCAGAAAACAAATCTTGCTCGTAGGACCAGAAAGTGCATGTGATTCAACTCCATTTAGGACTGGGAAACAAACGCTAGCTCGCCTTACAAGAAACACACTCTGCTTTTGAGAAAAGAGCACTCTCCTACTCTACTGTGTTTCCTATGAGGTCCGAACAGGGAGCTTGCTCAGAAAAAAAAGAACTATGCTTCCTACACACACGTGCCATATCTAGTTCAACTCTGCTTAGGAAACTGACAAGAACAGTAGCTCCTCTTCAGTCCAACACACTGTACTTGCTGGAAACAGACGCGAGTGCTATTTGCACTGTGTATGGCAAAGGGAGCGCAATAGTGTCTTTCCTTACTAGAAGATATCTCTTGCTGGTAGGACCAAAAACTGCATGTGATTCAACTCCATTTAGGACTGGGAAACAAACACTAGCTCGCCTTAAAAGAAACACACTCTGCTTTTGAGAAAAGAGCACTCTTCTACTCTACTGTGTTTCCTATAGGGCCAGAACAGAGAGCTTGCTCAGAACAAAAGAACTGTGCTTCCTACATACAGGGCCATATCTATTTCAATTCTGCTTAGGAAACTGACAAGAACAATAGATCCTTTTCAGTCCAATACACTGTAAATGCTGGGAACAGACGCGAGTGCTATTTGCCCTGTGTATTACAATGGGAGCGCAATAGTGACTCTTCTTACCGGAAAACAACTCTTGCTCATAGGACCAGAAACTGCATGTGATTCAACTCCATAATGGACTGGGAAAAAAACACTAGCTAGACTTACAAGAAACACACTCTGCTTTTGAGAAAAGAGCACTCTCCTACTCTACTGTGTTTCCTATGGTGTCCGAACAGTGAGCTTGCTCAGAAAAAAAGAACTGTGCTTCCTACACACACGTGCCATATCTAGTTCAACACTGCTTAGGAAACTGACAAGAACTGTAGCTCCTCTTCAGTCCAATACACTGTACTTGCTGGGAACAGACGCGAGTGCTTTTTGCACTGTATATGCCAATGGGAGCGCAATAGTGACATTCCTTACCAGAAAAAAACTCTTGCTCATAGGACCAAAAACTGCATGTGATTCAACTCCATTTAGAACTGGGAAATAAATGCTAGCTCGCCTTACAAGAAACACACTCTGCTTTTGAGAAAAGAGCACTCTTCTACTCTACTGTGTTTCTTATAGGGCCAGAACAGTGAGCTTGCACAACACAAAAGAAGTGTGCTTCCTACACACACGGGCCATATCTAGTTCAATTCAGCTTAGGAATCTGACAAGAACAGTATACCCTCTTCAGTCAAATACACTGCACATGCTGGGAACACACACCAGTGCTATTTGCCCTGTGTATGACAATTGGAGCGCAATAGTGACTCTTCTTACCAGAAAACAACTCTTGCTTGTAGGACCAGAAACTGCATGTGACTCAACTCCATTTAGGACTGGGAAAGAAATGCTAGCTCGCCTTACAAGAAACACACTCTGCTTTTGAGAAAAGAGCACTCTTCTACTCTACTGTGTTTCCTATAGGGCCAGAACAGTGAACTTACTCAGAACAAAAGAACTGTGCTTCCTACACACAGGGGCCATATCTAGTTTAACTCTGCTTAGGAAACTGACAAGAACAGTAGCTTCTCTTCAGTCCAATACTCTGTACATGCAGGGAACAGACGCCAGTGCTATATGCACTGTGTATGGCAATGGGAGCGTAATATTGACTCTTATTACCAGAAAAAAACTCTTGCTCATAGGACCAGAAACTGCTCGGGATTCAATTCCATTTCTGACTGGGAAACAAACACTAGTTTGCCTTTCAATAAACACACTCTGCTTTTGAGAAAAGAGCACTCTTCTACTCTACAGTGTTTCCTATGGTGTCCGAACAGTGAGCTTGCTCAGAACAAAAGAACTGTGCTTCCTACACACACCGGCCATATCTAGTTCAACTCTGCTTAGGAAACTGACAAGAACAGTAGCTCCTCTTCAGTCCAATACACTGTACATGCTGGGAACAGACGCGAGTGCTATTTGCACTATGTATGGCAATGGGAGCGCAATAGTGACTTTCCTTACCAGAAAACAACTCTTGCTCGTAGGACCAGAAATTGCATGTGATTCAACTCCAATAGGACTGGGAAACAAACGCTAACTCGCCTTACAAGAAACACACTCTGCTTTTGAGAAAAGAGCACTCTTCTACTCTACTGTGTTTCCTATGGGGTCCGAACAGTGAGCTTGCTCAGAACAAAAGAACTGTGCTTCCTACACACACGGGCTGTATCTAGTTCAACTCTGCTTAGGAAACTGACAAGAACAGTAGCTCCTCTTCAGACTAATACACTGTACTTGCTGGAAACAGACGCGAGTGCTATTTGCACTGTGTATGGCAAAGGGAGCGCAATAGTGACTTTCCTTAAGAGAAAACAACTCTTGCTCGTAGGAACAAAAACTGCATGTGACTCAACTCCATTTAGGACTGGGTAACAAACGCTAGCCCGCCTTTCAATAAACACACTCTGCTTTTGAGAAAAGAGCTCTCTTCTACTCTACTGTGTTTCCTATGGGGTCCAAACAGTGAGCTTGCTCAGAACAAAAGAACTGTGCTTTCTACACACATGGCCATATCTATTTCAATTCTGCTTAGGAACCTGACAAGAACAATAGCTCCTCTTCAGTCCAATACACTGTACTTGCTGGGAACCAAAGCCAGTGCTATTTGCCCTGTGTATGACAATGGGAGCGCCACAGTGTCTCTTCTTACCAGAAAACAAATCTTGCTCATAGGACCAGAACGTGCATGTGATTCAACTCCATTTAGGACTGGGAAACAAACGCTAGCTCGCCTTACAAGAAACACACTCTGCTTTTGAGAAAAGAGCACTCTCCTACTCTACTGTGTTTCCTATGGTGTCCGAACAGTGAGCTTGCTCAGAAAAAAAGAACTGTGCTTCCTACACACACGTGCCATATCTAGTTCAACTCTGCTTAGGAAACTGACAAGAACAGTAGCTCCTCTTCAGTCCAACACACTGTACTTGCTGGAAACAGACGCGAGTGCTATTTTCACTGTGTATGGCAAAGGGAGCGCAATAGTGTCTTTCCTTACTAGAAAATATCTCTTGCTGGTAGGACCAAAAACTGCATGTGATTCAACTCCATTTAGGACTGGGAAACAAAGCTAGCTCGCCTTAAAAGAAACACATTCTGCTTTTGAGAAAAGAGCACTCTTCTACTCTACTGTGTTTCCTATAGGGCCAGAACAGAGAGCTTGCTCAGAACAAAAGAACTGTGCTTCCTACATACAGGGCCATATCTATTTCAATTCTGCTTAGGAAACTGACAAGAACAATAGATCCTTTTCAGTCCAATACACTGTAAATGCTGGGAACAGACGCGAGTGCTATTTGCCCTGTGTATTACAATGGGAGCGCAATAGTGACTCTTCTTACCGGAAAACAACTCTTGCTCATAGGACCATTAACTGCATGTGATTCAACTCCATAATGGACTGGGAAAAAAACAATAGCTGGACTTACAAGAAACACACTCTGCTTTTGAGAAAAGAGCACTCTCCTACTCTACTGTGTTTCCTATGGTGTCCGAACAGTGAGCTTGCTCAGAAAAAAAGAACTGTGCTTCCTACACACACGTGCCATATCTAGTTCAACACTGCTTAGGAAACTGACAAGAACTGTAGCTCCTCTTCAGTCCAATACACTGTACTTGCTGGGAACAGACGCGAGTGCTATTTGCACTGTATATGCCAATGGGAGCGCAATAGTGACATTCCTTACCAGAAAAAAACTCTTGCTCATAGGACCAAAAACTGCATGTGATTCAACTCCATTTAGAACTGGGAAATAAATGCTAGCTCGCCTTACAAGAAACACACTCTGCTTTTGAGAAAAGAGCACTCTTCTACTCTACTGTGTTTCTTATAGGGCCAGAACAGTGAGCTTGCACAACACAAAAGAAGTGTGCTTCCTACACACACGGGCCATATCTAGTTCAATTCAGCTTAGGAAACTGACAAGAACAGTATACCCTCTTCAGTCAAATACACTGCACATGCTGGGAACACACACCAGTGCTATTTGCCCTGTGTATGACAATTGGAGCGCAATAGTGACTCTTCTTACCAGAAAACAACTCTTGCTTGTAGGACCAGAAACTGCATGTGACTCAACTCCATTTAGGACTGGGAAAGAAACGCTAGCTCGCCTTACAAGAAACACACTCTGCTTTTGAGAAAAGAGCACTCTTCTACTCTACTGTGTTTCCTATAGGGCCAGAACAGTGAACTTACTCAGAACAAAAGAACTGTGCTTCCTACACACAGGGGCCATATCTAGTTTAACTCTGCTTAGGAAACTGACAAGAACAGTAGCTTCTCTTCAGTCCAATACTCTGTACATGCAGGGAACAGACGCCAGTGCTATATGCACTGTGTATGGCAATGGGAGCGTAATATTGACTCTTATTACCAGAAAAAAACTCTTGCTCATAGGACCAGAAACTGCTCGGGATTCAATTCCATTTCTGACTGGGAAACAAACACTAGCTTGCCTTTCAAGAAACACACTCTGCTTTTGAGAAAAGAGCACTCTTCTACTCTACAGTGTTTCCTATGGTGTCCGAACAGTGAGCTTGCTCAGAACAAAAGAACTGTGCTTCCTACACACACCGGCCATATCTAGTTCAACTCTGCTTAGGAAACTGACAAGAACAGTAGCTCCTCTTCAGTCCAATACACTGTACATGCTGGGAACAGACGCGAGTGCTATTTGCACTATGTATGGCAATGGGAGCGCAATAGTGACTTTCCTTACCAGAAAACAACTCTTGCTCGTAGGACCAGAAATTGAATGTGATTCAACTCCAATTAGGACTGGGAAACAAACGCTAACTCGCCTTACAAGAAACACACTCTGCTTTTGAGAAAAGAGCACTCTTCTACTCTACTGTGTTTCCTACGGGGTCCGAACAGTGAGCTTGCTCAGAACAAAAGAACTGTGCTTCCTACACACCCGGGCTGTATCTAGTTCAACTCTGCTTAGGAAACTGACAAGAACAGTAGCTTCTCTTCAGACTAATACACTGTACTTGCTGGAAACAGACGCGAGTGCTATTTGCACTGTGTATGGCAAAGGGAGCGCAATAGTGACTTTCCTTAAGAGAAAACAACTCTTGCTTGTAGGAACAAAAACTGCATGTGACTCAACTCCATTTAGGACTGGGTAACAAACGCTAGCTAGCCTTACAAGAAACACACTCTGTTTTTGAGAAAAGAGCACTCTTCTACTCTACTGTGTTTCCTATAGGGCCAGAACAGTGAGCTTGCTCAGAACAAAAGAACTTTGCTTCCTACACACACGGGCCATATCTAGTTCAATTCTGCTTAGGAAACTGACAAGAACAGTGGAACCTCTTCAGTCCAATACACTGTACATGCTGGGAACAGACGCTAGTGCTATTTGCCCTGTGTATGGCAATGGGAGCACAATAGTGACTTTCCTTACCAGAAATAAACTCTTGCTCGTAGGACCAGAAACTGCATGTGATTCAACTCCATTTAGGACTGGGAAACAAACGCTAGCTTGCCGTACAAGAAACACACTCTGCTTTTGAGAAAAGAGCACTCTTCTACTCTACTGTGTTTCCTATAGGGTCCGAACAGTGAGCTTGCTCTGAACAAAAGAACTGTGCTTCCTACACTCAGGGCCATATCTAGTTCAATTCTGCTTAGGAACCTGACAAGAACAGTAGATCCTCTTCAGTCCAATACACCGTACTTGCTGGGAACAGACGCCAGGGCTATTTGTCCGGTGTATGGCAATGGCAGTGCAATAGTGACTATTCTTTCCATAAAACTACTCTTGCTCGTAAGATTAGAAACTGCATGTGATTCAACTCCATTTAGGACTGGGAAACAAACGGTAGCTCGCCTTTCAAGAAACACACTCTGCTTTAGAGAAAAGAGCACTCTTCTACTCTACTGTGTTTCCTAGAGGGCCAGAACAGAGAGCTTGCTCAGAACAAAAGAACTGTGCTTCCTACATACAGGGCCATATCTAGTTCAGTTCTGCTTAGGAAACTGACAAGAACAATAGATCCTTTTCAGTCCAATACACTGTACATGCTGGGAACAGACGTGAGTGCTATTTGCCCTGTGTATGACAATGGGAGCGCAATAGTGACTCTTTTTACCAGAAAACAACTCTTGCTCGTAGGACAAGAAACAGCATGTTATTCAACTCCATATAAGGCTGGGAAAAACACACTAGCTGGCCTTACAAGAAACACACTCTGCTTTTGAGAAATGAGCACTCTTCTACTCTATTGTGTTTCCTATGGGGTCCGAACAGTGAGCTTGCTCAGAACAAAAGAACTGTGCTTCCTACACACACGGGCCATATCTAGTTCAACTCTGCTTAGAAAACTGACAAGAACAGTAGGTCCTCTTCAGTCCAATACACTGTACTTGCTGGGAACCGACGCGAGTGCTATTTGCACTGCATATTGAAATGGGAGCGCAATAGTGACTTTCCTACCAGAAAAAAACTCTTGCTCGTAGGACCAGAAACTGCATGTGATTCAACTCCTTTTAGGACTGGGAAACAAATGCTAGCTTGTCTTACATGAAACACACTCTGCTTTTGAGAAAAGAGCACTCTTCTACTGTGTTTCCTAAGGGGTCCGAACAGTGAGCTTGCTCAGAACAAAAAAACTGTGCTTCCTGCAAACACGGGCCATATCTAGTTCAACTCTGCTTAGGAAACTGACAAGAACAGTAGCTCCTCTTCAGTACGATACACTGTACTTGATGGGAACAGAAGCCAGTGCTATTTGCACTGTGTATGGCAATGGGAGCGCAACAGTGACTCTTCTGATCAGAAAACAACTCTTGCTCGTAGGACCAGAAACTGTATGTGATTCAACTCCATTTATGACTGGGAAACAAACGCTAGCTCGCCTTACAAGAAACACACTCTGCTTTTGAGAAAAGAGCACTCTTCTACTCTACTGTGTTTCCTATAGGGCCAGAACAGTTAGCTTGCTCAGAACAAAAGAACTGTACTTCCTACACACACGGGCCATATCTAGTTCAACTCTGCTTAGGAAACTGAGAAGAAAAGTAGCTCTTCTTCAAGCCAATACACTGTACATGCTGGGAACAGACGGGAGTGCAATTTGCACTGTGTATGGCAATGAGAGCACAATAGTGACATTCCTTACCAGAAAACAACTCTTGCTCATAGAACCAAAAACTGCATGTGATTCAACTCCATTTAGAACTGGGAAATAAATGCTAGCTCGCCTTACAAGAAACACACTCTGCTTTTGAGAAAAGAGCACTCTTCTACTCTACTGTGTTTCCTATAGGGCCAGAACAGTGAACTTGCTCAGAACAAAAGAACTGTGCTTCCTACACACAGGGGCCATTTCTAGTTCAACTCTGCTTAGGAAACTGACAAGAACAGTAGCTCCTCTTCAGTCCAATACACTGTACTTGCTGGGAACATATGCGAGTGCTATTTGCACTATGTATGGCAATGGGAGCATAATAATAACTTTCCTTACCAGAAAACAACTCTTGCTCGTAGGACCAGAAACTGCATGTGATTCAACTCCATTTAGGACTGGGAAACAAACGCTAGCTCGCCTTAGAAGAAACACACTCTGCTTTTGAGAAAAGAGCACTCTTCTACTCTACTGTGTTTCCTATGGTGTCCGAACAGTGAGCTTGCTCAGAACAAAAGAACTGTGCTTCCTACACACACGGGCCATATCTAGTTCAACTCTGCTTAGGAAACTGACAAGAACAGTAGCTCCTCTTCAGTCCAAAACACTGTACTTGCTCGAAACAGACACGAGTGCTCTTTGCACTGTGTATGGCAAAGGGAGCGCAATAGTGACTTTCCTTACCGGAAAACAACTCTTGCTGGTAGTACCAAAAACTGCATGTGGTTCAACTCCATTTAGGACTGGGAAACAAACGCTAGCTCGCATTACAAGAAACACACTCTGCTTTTGAGAAAAGAGCACTCTTCTACTCTACTGTGTTTCCTGTAGGGCCAGAACAGTGAGCTTGATCAGAACAAGAGAACTGTGCTTCTTACACACACGGCCATATCTAGTTCAATTCTGCTTAGGAAACTGACAAGAACAGTAGATCCTCCTCAGTCCAATACACTGTACATGTTGGGAACAGACGCCAGTGCTATTTGCCCTGTGTATGACAATGGGAGCGCAATAGTGACTCTTCTTACCAGAAAACAAATCTTGCTCGTAGGACCACAAACTGCATGGGATTCAACTCCATTTAGTACTGGGAAACCAACGCTATCTCGCCTCACAAGAAACACACTCTGCTTATGAGAAAAGAGCACTCTTCTTCTGTACTGTATTTCCTATGGGTTCCGAAAATTGAGCTTGCTCAGAACAAAAGAACTGTGCTTCCTACATACAGGGCCATATCTATTTCAATTCTGCTTAGGAAACTGACAAGAACAATAGATCCTTTTCAGTCCAATACACTGTACATGCTGGGAACAGACGCGAGTGCTATTTGTACTGTGTATGGCAATGGGAGCCCAATAGTGACTCTTCTTACCAGAAAACTACTCTTGCTCGTAGGACCAAAAACTGCATGTGACTCAACTCCATTTAGGACTGGGAAACAAACGTTAGCTAGCCTTACAAGAAACACACTCTGCTTTTGACAAAAGAGCACTCTTCTACTCTACTGTGTTTCCTATAGGGCCAGAACAGTGAGCTTGCTCATAACAAAAGACCTGTGCTTCCTACACACACGAGCCATATCTGGTTCAACTCTGCTTAGGAAACTGACAAGAACAGTAGCTGCTCTTCAGTCCAATACACTGTACTTGCTGGGAATAGACGCAAGTGCTATTAGCACTGCGTATGGCAAAGGGAGCACAATAGTGACTTTCCTTAACAGAAAACAACTCTTGCTCGTAGGACCAGAAACTGCATGTGATTCAAATCCATTTTGGACTGGGAAACAAATGCTAGCTCGCCTTACAATAAACACACATCTGCTTTTGAGAAAAGAGCACTCTTCTAATCTATATTGTTTCCTATGGAGTCCGAACAGTGAGCTTGCTCAGAACAAAAGAACTGTGCTTCCTACACCCACGGCCATATCAAGTTCAATTCTGCTTAGGAACCTGACAAGAACAGTAGATTCTCTTCAGTCCAATACACTGTACATGCTGGGAACCGACGCCAGTGCTATTTGCCCTGTGTATGACAATGGGATTGCAATAGTGACTCTTCTTACCAGAAAACAACTCTTGCTCGTAGGACCACAAATTGCATGTGATTCAACTCCATTTAGGACTACAAAACAAACGCTAGCTCGCCTTACAAGAAAAACACTCTGTTTTTTAGAAAAGAGCACTCTTCTACTCTACTGCGTTTCCTATGGGGTCCAAACAGTGAGCTTGCTCAGAACATTTTAACTGTGCTTCCTCCACACACGGGCCATATCTAGTTCAACTCTGCTTAGGAAACTGACAAGAACAGTAGCTCCTCTTCAGTCTTATGCACTGTACTTGCTGGGAACAGATGCGAGTGCTATTTGCACTGTGTATGGCAATGGGAGCACAATAGTGACTTTCCTTACCAGAAAACAACTCTTGCTCGTAAGACCAGAAACTGCATGTGATTCAACTCCATTTAGGACTGGGCAACAAATGCTAGCTCGCCTCACATGAAACACTCTCTGCTTTTGAGAAAAGAGAACTCTTCTACTCTACTGTGTTTCCTAAGGGGACCGAACAGTGAGCTTGCTCAGAACAAAAGAACTGTGCTTCCTACACACACGGCCAAATCTAGTTCAACACTGCTTAGGAAACTGACAAGAACAGTAGATCCTCTTCAGTCCAATCCTTGGTACATGCAGGGAACAGATGATATTGCTATATGCACTGTGTAGGGCAATTGGAGCACAATAGTGACTCGTCTTACCAGAAAACAACTCTTGCTCATAGGACCAAAAACTGCATGTGATTCAACTCCATTTAGAACTGGGAAATAAATGCTAGCTCGCCTTACAAGAAAAACACTCTGCTTTTGAGAAAAGAGCACTCTTCTACTCTACTGTGTTTCCTATAGGGCCTGAACAGTAAGCTTGCACAGAACAAAAGAATTGTGCTTCCTACACACACGGGGCATATCCAGTTCAAATCTGCTTAGGAAACTGAGAAGAACAGTAGCTCCTTTTCAGTCCAATACACTGTACTTACTGGGAACAGACGGGAGGGCTATTTGCACTGTGTATTGCTTGGGAGCACAATAGTGACTTTCCTTACCAGAAAACAACTCTTGCTCGTAGGACCACAAACTGCATTGGATTCAACTCCATTTAGGACTGGGAAACAAACGCTAGCTCGCCATACAAGAAACACACTCTGCTTTTGAGAAAAGAGCACTCTTCTACTCTACTGTGTTTCCTATGGGGTCCGAACAGTGAGCTTGCTCAGAACAAAAAAACTGTGCTTCCTACACACAGGGCCATATCTAGTTCAAGTCTGCTTAGGAACCTGACAAGAACAGTAGATCCTCTTCTATCCAATACACTGTACTTGCTGAGAACCGACAGGAGAGCTATTTGCACTGTGTATGGCAATGGGATCGCAATAGTGACTTTCCTTTCCAGAAAACAACTCTTCCTCATAGGACCAGAAACTGCATGTGATTCAACTCCATTTAGGTCTGGGAAACAAACGCTAGCTCGCCTTACAAGAAACATACTCTGCTTTTGATAAAAGAGCACTCTTTTACTCTACTGTGTTTCCTATGGGGTCCAAAGAGTGAGCTTGCTCAGAACAAAAGAACTGTGCTTCCTACACACATGGACCATATCTAGTTCAACTCAGCTTCGGAAACTGACAAGAACAGTAGCTCCTATTCAGTCCAATACACTGTACTTGCTGGGAACAGACGCGAGTGCTATTTGTACTGTGTATGGCATTTGGAGCGCAACAGTGACTCTTCTTACCATAAAACAACTCTTGCTCGTAGGACCAAAAACTGCACGTGATTCAACTCCATTTAGGACTGGGAAACAAACGCGAGCTCGCCTTACAAAAAAAAACACTCTGCTTTAGATAAAAGAGCACTCTTCTACTCTACTGTGTTTCCTATAGGGCCAGAACAGTGAGCTTGCTCAGAACATAAGAACTGTGCTTCCTACACACGCGGGACATATCTAGTTCAACTCTGCTTAGGAAACTGACAAGAACAGTAGCTCCTCTTCAGTCCGATACACTGTACTTGCTGAGAACAGACGCGAGTGCTATTTGCACTGTGTATGGCAATTGGAGCACAATAGTGACTCGTCTTACCAGAAAACAACTCTTGCTCGTAGGACAAAAAACTGCATGTGACTCAACTCCATTTAGGACTGGGAAACAAACTCTATCTCGACTTACAAGAAACACATTCTGCTTTTGAGAAAAGAGCACTCTTCTACTCTTCTGTGTTTCCTATCTGGCCAGAAAAGTGAGCTTGCTCAGAACAAAAGAACTGTGCTTCCTACACACAGGGGCCATATCTAGTTCAACTCTGCTTAGCAAACTGAGAAGAGCAGTCTCTCCTCTTCAGTCCAATACACTGTACTTGCTGGGAAGACAAGGGAGTGCTATTTGCACTGTGTATGGCAATGGGAGCGCAATAGTGACTTTCCTTACCAGAAAACAACTCTTGCTCATAGGACCAGAAACTGCATGTGATTCAACTCCATTTAGGACTGGGAAACAAACGCTAGCTCGCCTTACAAGAAACACACTATGCTTTACAGAAAAGAGCACTCTTATACTCTACTGTGTTTCCTATGTTGTCTGAACTGTGAGCTTGCTCAGAACAAAAGAATTGTGCTTCCTACACACTCAGACCATATGTAGTTAAACTCTGCTTAGGAAACTGACAAGAACAGTAGCTCCTCTTCAGTCCAATACACTGTACTTGCTGGGAACAGACGCGAGTGCTATTTGCACTGTGTATGGTAATGGGAGCACAATAGTGACTTTCCTTACCAGAAAACAACTCTTGCTCGTAGCACCACAAACTGCATGTGATTCAACTCCATTTAGGACTAGGAAACAAACGCTAGCTCGCCTTACAAGAAACACACTCTGCTTTTGAGAAAAGAGCATGCTTCTACTCTACTGCATTTCCTATGGGGTCCAAACAGTGACCTTGCTCAGAACAAAAGAACTGTGCTGCCTACACAAATGGACCATATCTAGTTCAACTCTGCTGAGGAAACTGACACGAACAGTAGCTCCTATTCAGTCCAATACACTGTACTTGCTGGGAACAGACGCGAGTGCTATTTGCACTGTGTATGGCATTTGGAGCACAATAGTGACTCGTCTTACCAGAAAACAACTCTTCCTCGTAGGACAAAAAACTGCATGTGACTCAACTCCATTTAGGACTGGGAAACAAACGCTAGCTCGCCTTACAAGAAACACACTCTGATTTTGAGAAAAGAGCACTCTTCTACTCTACTGTGTTTCCTATGGGGTCTGAACAGTGAGCTTGCTCAGAACAAAAGAATTGTGCTTCCTACACACACAGCCATATCTAGTTCAATTCTGCTTAGGAACCTGACAAGAACAGTAGATCCTCTTCAGTCCAATACACTGTACTTGCTGGGAACAGACGCCACGGCTATTTGTCCTGTGTATGACAATGGCTGCGCAATAGTGACTCTTCTTACCATAAAACAACTCTTGCACGCAGGACCAGAAACTGTATGTGATTCAACTCCATTTAGGACTGGGAAACAAACGGTAGCTTGCCTTACAAGAAACACATTCTGCTTTAGAGAAAAGAGCACTCATCTAATCTACTGTGTTTCCTATAGGGCCAGAACAGTGAGCTTGCTCAGAACAAAAGAACTGTGCTTCCTACACACACGGGCCATATCTAGTTCAATCTGCTTAGGAAACTGACAAGAACAGTAGCTCCTCTTCAGTCCGATACACTGTACTTGCTGGGAACAGACACAAGTGCTATTTGCACTGTGTATGGCAATGGGAGCGCAATAGTTACTTTCCTACCAGAAAACAACTCTTGCTCGTAGGACCACAAACTGCATGTGATTCAACACCATTTAGGACTGGGAAAAAAACGCTCGGGCGCCTTACAAGAAACACACTCTGCTTTAGAGAAAATAGCACTCTTCTACTCTACTGTGTTTCCTATGGGGTCCAAACAGTGAGCTTGCTCAGAACAAATGAACTCTGCTTCCTCGACACACGGGCCATATCTAGTTCAACTCTGCTTAGGAAACTGAGAAGAACCGTAGCTCCTCTTCAGTCCAATACACTGTACTTTCTGGGAACAGACGCGAGTGCTATTTGCACTGTGTATAACAATGGCTGCGCAATAGCGACTTTCCTTACCAGAAAACAACTCTTGCTCGTAGGACCAGAAACTGCGTGTGATTCAACTCCATTTAGGACTGGGAAACAAATGCTAGCTCGCCTTACATGAAACACACTCTGCTTTTGAGAAAAGAGCACTCTTGTACTCTACTGTGTTTCCTATGGGGTCTGAACAGTGAGCTTGCTCAGAACAAAAGAACTGTGCTTCCTACACACGGATCATATCTAGTTCAACTCTGCTTAGGAAACTGACAAGAACAGTAGCTCCTCTTCAGTCCAATACACTGTACTTGCGGGGAAGAGACGCGAGTGCTATTTGCACTGTGTGTGGCAATTGGAGCACAATAGTTACTCGTCTTACCGGAAAACAACTCTTGATCGTAGGACAAAAAACTGCATGTGACTCAACTCCATTTAGGACTGGGAAACAAATGCGAGATCGTCTTACAAGAAACACACTCTGCTTTAGAGAAAAGAGCACTCTTCTTCTCTACTGTGTTTCCTATAGGGCCAGAACAGTGAGCTTCCTCGGAACATAATAACTCTGGTTCCTACACACATAGGCCATATCTAGTTCAACTCTGCTTAGGAAACTGACAAGAACAGTAGCTCTTCTTCAGTCCGATACACTGTACTTGCTGAGAACAGACGCGAGTGCTACTTGCACTGTGTATGGCAATTGGAGCACAATAGTGACTCATCTTACCAGAAAACAACTCTTGTTCTTAGGAAAAAAAACTGCATGTGATTCAACTCCATTTAGGACTGGGAAACAAACTCTAGCTCGCCTTACAAGAAACACACTCTGCTTTAGAGAAAAGAGCACTCTTCTACTCTACTGTGTTTCCTATGGGGTCCAAACAGAGAGCTTGCTCAGAACAAAAGAACTGTGCTTCCTACACACACGGACCATATGTAGTTCAACTCTGCTTAGGAACCTGACAAGAACAGTAGCTCCTCTTCAGAACAATACACTGTATTTGCTGGGAACAGACGCGAGTGCTATTTGCACTATGTATGGCAATGAGAGCACAATAGTGACTTTCCTTACCAGAAAACAACTCTTGCTCGTAGGACAAAAAACTGCATGTGAGTCAACTCCATTTAGGACTGGGAAACAAACGCAAGCTCGCTTTCCAAGAAACACACTCTGCTTTTGAGAAAAGAGCACTCATCTACTCTACTGTGTTTCCTATAGGGCCAGAACAGTGAGCTTGCACAGAACAAAAGAACTGTGCTTCCTACACACACGGGCCATATCTAGTTCAACCTGCTTAGGAAACTGACAAGAACAGTAGCTCCTCTTGAGTCCGATACACTGTACTTGCTGGGAACAGACACAAGTGCTATTTGCAATGCGTATGGCAATGGGAGCACAATAGTGACTTTCCTACCAGAAAACAACTCTTGCTCGTAGGACCAGAAACTGCATGTGATTCAACTCCATTTAGGACTGGGAAACAAATGCTAGCTCGCCTTTCATGAAACACACTCTGCTTTTGAGAAAAGAGCACTCTTCTACTCTACTGTGTTTCCTATGTGGTCCGAACAGTGAGCTTGCTCAGAACAAAAGAACTGTGCTTCCTACACACACAGGCCATATCTAGTTCAACTCTGCTTAGGACACTGACAAGAACAGTAGCTCCTCTTCAGTCTGATACACTGTAATTGCTGGGAACAGACGCGAGTGCTGTTTGCACTGTGTATGGCAATGGGAGTGCAATAGTGACTTTCCTACCAGAAAACAACTCTTGCTCGTAGGACCACAAACTGCATGTGATTCAACGCCATTTAGGACGTGGAAACAAACGCTCGCGCGCCTTACAAGAAACACACTCTGCTTTAGAGAAAAGAGCACTCTTCTACACTACTGTGTTTCCTATGGGGTCCAAACAGTGAGCTTGCTCAGAACAAATGAACTGTGCTTCCTCGACACACGGGCCATATCTAGTTCAACTCTGCTTAGGAACCTGACAAGAACAGTAGCTCCTCTTCAGACCAATACACTGTATTGGCTGGGAACAGACGCGAGTGCTATTTGCACTGTGTATGGCAATGAGAGCACAATAGTGACATTCCTTACCAGAAAGCAACTCTTGCTCGTAGGACAAAAAACTGCATGTGACTCAACTCCATTTATGACTGGGAAACAAACGCAAGCTCGCTTTCCAAGAAACACACTCTGCTTTTGAGAAAAGAGCACACTTCTACTCTACTGTGTTTCCTATGTGTTCAGAACAGTGAGCTTGCTCAGAACAAAAAAACTGTGCTTCCTACACACACGGCCATATCTCGTTCAAGTCTGCTTAGGAACCTGAGAAGAATAGTAGATCTTCTTCATTCCAATACACTGTACTTGCTGGGAACAGACGCCAGTGCTATATGTCCTGTGTAGGGCAATGGCAGCGCAATAGTGACTCTTCTTACCAGAAAACAACTCTTGCTCGTAGGACCAGAAACTGCATGTGATTCAACTCCATTTAGGACTGGGAAACAAACTCCAGCTCGCTTTACAAGAAACATACTCTGCTTTTGAGAAAAGAGCACTCTTCTACTCTACTTTGTTTCCTATAGGGCCAGAACAGTGAGCTTGCTCAGAAAAAAAGAACTGTGCTTCCTAAACACACGGGCCATATCTAGTTCAACTCTGCTTAGGAAACTGAGAAGAACAGTAGCTCCTCTTCAGTCCTATACACTGTACTTGCTGGGAACAAACGGGAGGGCTATTTGCACTGTGTACGGCAATGGGAGCGCAATAGTGACTTTCCTTACCAGAAAACAACTCTTGCTCGTAGGACCAGAAACTGCATGTGATTCAACTCTATTTAGGACTGGGAAACAAACGCTAGCTCCCCTTACTAGAAAAACACTCTGCTTTTGAGAAAAGAGCACTCTTCTACTCTACTGTGTTTTCAATGGGGTCTGAACAGTGAGCTTGCTCAGAACAAAAAAAACTGTGCATCCTACACACACGGCCATATCTAGTTCAAGTTTGCTTAGGAAACTGACAAGAACATTAGCACCTATTCAGTCCAATACTCTGTATTTTCTGGGAAGAGACGCGAGTGCTATTTGCACTGTGTATGGCAATGGTTGCGCAATAGCGACTTTCCTTACCAGAAAACAACTCTTGCTCGTAGGACCAGAAACTGCATGTGATTCAACTCCATTTAGGACTAGGAAACAAACGCTACCTCGCCTTACAAGAAACACACTCTGCTTTTGAGAAAAGAGCACTCTTCTACTCTACTGTGTTTCCTATAGGGCCAGAACAGTGAGCTTGCTCAGAACATAAGAACTATGCTTTCTACACACACGGTCCTTATCTAGTTCAACTCTGCTTAGGAATCTGACAAGAACAGTAGCTCCTTTTCAGTCCGATACACTGTACTTGCTGGGAACAGACGCGAGTGCTATTTGCACTGTGTATGGCAATGGGAGAGCAATAGTGACTTTCCTTACCAGAAAACAACTCTTGCTTGTAGGACCAGAAACTGCATGTGATTCAACTCCATTTAGGACTGGGAAACAAACGCTAGCTCGCCTTACAAGAAACACACTCTTCTTTTGAGAAAAGAGAACTCTTCTACTCTACTGTGTTTCCTATGGGGTCCAAACAGTGAGCTTGTTCAGAACAAAAGAACTCTGCTTCCTACACACATGGAACATGTCTTGTTCAACTCTGCTTAGGAAACTGACAAGAACAGTAGCTCCTATTCAGTCCAATACACTGTGCTTGCTGGGAACAGACGCGAGTACTATTTGCACTGTGTATGGCATTCGGAGCGCAATAGTGACTCTTCTTACCAGAAAACAACTCTTGCTCATAGGACCAAAAACTGCCTGTGACTCAACTCCATTTAGGATGGGGAAACAAACGCCAGCTCGCCTTACATGAAACACTCTCTGCTTTTGAGAAAAGAGCACTCTTCTACTCTACTGTGTTTCCTATGGGGTCCAAACAGTGAGCTTGCTCAGAACAAAAAACTGTGCTTCCTACACACATGGACCATATCTAGTTCAACTCTGCTTAGGAAACTTATAAGAACAGTAGCTCCTCTTAAATCCGATACACTGTACTTGCTGGGAACAGACGCGAGTGCTATTAGCACTGTGTATGGCAAAGGGAGCGCAATAGTGACTTTCCTTACCAGAAAACAACTCTTGCTGGTAGGAACACACACTGTGCATGTGATTCAACGCCATTTAGGACTGGGAAACAAATGCTAGCTCGCCTTACAAGAAACACACTCTGCTTCTGAAAAAAGAGCACTCTTCTACTCTACTGTGTTTCCGATGGGTGCCAAACAGTGAGCTTGCTCAGAACAAAAGAACTGTGCTTCCTACACACATCGACCATATCTAGTTCAACTCTGCTTAGGAAACTGACAAGAACAGTAGCTCCTCTTCAGTCCAATACACTGTACTTGCGGGAAAGAGACGCGAGTGCTATTTCCACCATGTATGTCAATTGGAGCACAATAGTGACTCGTGTTACCAGAAAACAACTCTTGCTCGTAGGAGAAAAAACTGCATGTGACTCAACTCCATTTAGGTCTGGGAAACAAACGCTAGCTCACCTTATAAGAAACACACTCTGCTTTTGAGAAAAGAGCACTCTTCTACTCTACTGTGTTTCCTATGGTGTCCAAACAGTGAGCTTTCTCAGAACAAAAGAACTGTGCTTCCTACACACACAGCCATATCTAGTTCAATTCTGCTTAGGAACCTGACAAGAACAGTAGCTCCTCTTCAGTCCAATACACTGTACTGCTGGGAACAGAAGCCAGTGCTATTTGTCCTTTGTATGGCAATGGCAGCGCAATAGTGACTATTCCTATCATAAAACAACTCTTGCTCGTAGGACCAGAAACTGCATGTTATTCAACTCCATTTAGGACTGGGAAACAAACGCTAGCTCGCCTTACAAGAAACACAATCTGCTTTAGAGAAAAGAGCACTCTTCTACTCTACTGTGTTTCCTATAGGGCCAGAACAGTGAGCTTGCTCAGAACAAAAGAACTGTGCTTCCTACACACGGGCCATATCTAGTTCAACTCTTCTTAGGAAACTGACAAGAACAGTAGCTCCTCTTCAGTCCGATACACTGTACGTGCTGGGAACAGACGGGAGTGCTATTTGCACTGTGTAAGGCAATGGGAGCGCAATAGTGACTTTCCTTACCAAAAAACAACTCTTGCTCTTAGGACCAGAAACTGCATGTGATTCAACTCCATTTAGGACTGGGAAACAAATGCTAGCTCGCCTTACATGAAACACTCAGCTTTTGAGAAAAGAGCACTCTTCTACTCTACTGTGTTTCCTATGGGGTCCAAACAGTGAGCTTGCTCAGAACAAAAGAACTGTGCTTCCTACACACATGGACCATATCTAGTTCAACTCTGCTTAGGAAACTGACAAGAACAGTAGCTCCTCTTCAGTCCGATACACTGTACTTGCTGGGAACAGACGCGAGTGCTATTTGCACTGTGTATGGCAAAGGGAGCACAATAGTGACTTTCCTTACCAGAAAACAACTCTTGCTCGTAGGTCCAGAAACTGCATGGGATTCAACTCCATTTAGGACTGGGAAACAGATGACAGCTTGCCTTACAAAAAACACAGTCTGCTTTTGAGAAAAGAGCACTCTACTGTGTTTCCTCTGGGGTCCGAACAGTGAGCTTTCTCAGAACAAAAGAACTGTGCTTCCTACACACACGGGCCATATCTAGTTCAACTCTGCTTAGGAAACTGACAAGAACAGTAGCTACTCTTCAGTCCGATACACTGTACTTGCTGAGAAGGGACACGAGTGCTACTTACACTGTGTATGGCAATTGGAGCACAATAGTGACTCGTCTTACCAGAAAACACCTCTTGCTGGTAGGACCAGAAACTGCATGTGATTCAACTCCATTTAGGACTGGGAAACAAATGCTAGCTCGCCTTTCATGAAACACACTCTGTTTTTGAGAAAAGAGCACTCTTCTACTCTACTGTGTTTCCTATGGGGTCCGAACAGTGAGCTTGCTCAGAACAAAAGAACTGTGCTTCCTACACACACGGGCCATATCTAGTTCAACTCTGCTTAGGAGACAGACAAGAACAGTAGCTCCTCTTCAGTCCGATACACTGTACTTGCTGGGAACAGACGCGAGTGCTGTTTGCACTGTGTATGGCAATGGGAGCGCAATAGTGACTTTCCTACCAGAAAACAACTCTTGCTCATAGGACCACAAACTGCATGTGATTCAACGCCATTTAGGACTGGGAAACAAACGCTCGCGCGTCTTACAAGACACACACTCTGCTTTAGAGAAAAGAGCACTCTTCTATTCTACTTTGTTTCCTATAGGGCCAGAACAGTAAGCTTGCTCAGAACAAAAGAACTGTGCTTCCTACACACGGGCCATATCTAGTTCAACTCTGCTTAGGAAACTGACAAGAACAGTAGCTCCTCTTCAGTCCAATACACTCTACTTGCGGGGAAGAGACGCGAGTGCTATTTGCACTGTGTATGGAAATTGGAGCACAATAGTTACTCGTCTTACCTGAAAACAACTCTTGATCGTAGGACAAAAAACTGCATGTGACTCAACTCCATTTAGGACTGGGAAACAAACTCTAGCTCGCCTTATAAGAAACACACTCTGCTTTAGAGAAAAGAGCACTCTTCTACTCTACTGTGTTTCCTATGGGGTCTGAACAGTGAGCTTGCTCAGAACAAAAGAACTGTGCTTCCTGCACACACGGGCATATCTAGTTCAATTCTGCTTAGGAACCTGACAAAAACAGTAGATCCTCTTCAGTCCAATACACTGTACTTGCTGGAAACAGACGCGAGTGCTATTTGCACTGTGTATGGCAATTGGAGCACAATAGTGACTCGTCTTACCAGAAAACAACTCTTGCTCGTAGGACCAGAAACTGTATGTGATTCAACTCCATTTAGGACTGGGAAACAAAGGGTAGCTCGCCTTACAAGAAACACATTCTGCTTTAGAGAAAAGAGCACTCATCTACTCTACTGTGTTTCCTATAGGGCCAGAACAGTGAGCTTGCACAGAACAAAAGAACTGTGCTTCCTACACACACGGGCCATATCTAGTTCAATCTGCTTAGGAAACTGACAAGAACAGTAGCTCCTCTTCAGTCCGATGCACTGTACTTGCTGGGAACAGAAGCAAGTGCTATTTGCAATGTGTATGGCAGTGGGAGCGCAATAGTGACTTTCCTACCAGAAAACAACTCTTGCTCCGAGGACCAGAAACTGCATGTGATTCAACTCCATTTAGGACTGGGAAACAAATGCTAGCTCGTCTTTCATGAAACACACTCTGCTTTTGAGAAAAGAGCACTCTTCTTCTCTACTGTGTTTCCTATGGGGTCCGAACAGTGAGCTTGCTCAGAACAAAAGAACTGTGCTTCCTACACACACAGGCCATATCTAGTTCAACTCTGCTTAGGAAACTGAGAAGAACAGTAGCTCCTCTTCAGTCCGATACACTGTAATTGCTGGGAACAGACGCGAGTGCTGTTTGCACTGTGTATGGCAATGGGAGTGCAGTAGTGACTTTCCTACCAGAAAACAACTCTTGCTCGTAGGACCACAAACTGCATGTGATTCAACGCCATTTAGGACTGGGAAACAAACGCTCGCGCGTCTTACAAGAAACACACTCTGCTTTAGAGAAAAGAGCACTCTTCTACACTACTGTGTTTCCTATGGGGTCCAAACAGTGAGCTTGCTCAGAAAAAATGAACTGTGCTTCCTCGACACACGGGCCATATCTAGTTCAACTCTGCTTAGGAGACTGACAAGAACAGTAGCTCCTCTTCAGTCAAATACACTGTACTTGCTGGGAACATACGCCAGTGCTATTTGCACTGTGTATGGCAATGGGAGCGCAATAGTGACTTTCCTTACCAGAAAACAACTCTTGCTCGTAGGACCAGAAACTGCATGTGATTCAACTCCATTTAGGACTGGGAAACAAATGCTAGCTCGCCTTACAAGAAACACACTCTGCTTTAGAGAAAAGAGCACTCTTCTACTCTACTGTGTTTCCTATGGGGTCCAAACAGAGAGCTTGCTCAGAACAAAAGAACTGTGCTTCCTACACACACGGACCATATGTAGTTCAACTCTGCTTAGGAACCTGACAAGAACAGTAGCTCCTCTTCAGACCAATACACTGTATTTGCTGGGAACAGACGCGGGTGCTATTTGCACTGTGTATGGCAATGAGACCACAATAGTGACATTCCTTACCAGAAAACAACTCTTGCTCGTAGGACAAAAAACTGCATGTGACTCAACTCCATTTATGACTGGGAAACAAACGCAAGCTCGCTTTCCAAGAAACACACTCTGCTTTTGAGAAAAGAGCACACTTCTACTCTACTGTGTTTCCTATGTGTTCGGAACAGTGAGCTTGCTCAGAACAAAAAAACTGTGCTTCCTACACACACGGCCATATCTCGTTCAAGTCTGCTTAGGAACCTGACAAGAACAGTAGATCTTCTTCAGTCCAATACACTGTACTTGCTGGGAACAGACGCCAGTGCTATATGTCCTGAGTAGGGCAATGGCAGCGCAATAGTGACTCTTCTTACCAGAAAACAACTCTTGCTCATAGGACCAGAAACTGCATGTGATTCAACTCCATTTAGGACTGGGAAACAAACTCCAGCTCGCTTTACAAGAAACACACTCTGCTTTTGAGAAAAGAGCACTCTTCTACTCTACTTTGTTTCCTATAGGGCCAGAACAGTGAGCTTGCTCAGAAAAAAAGAACTGTGCTTCCTAAACACGGGCCATATCTAGTTCAACTCTGCTTAGGAAACTGACAAGAACAGTAGCTCCTCTTCAGTCCTACACACTGTACTTGCTGGGAACAAACGGGAGGGCTATTTGCACTGTTTACGGCAAAGGGAGCGCAATAGTGACTTTCCTTACCAGAAAAAAACTCTTGCTCGTAGGACCAGAAACTGCATGTGATTCAACTCCATTTAGGACTGGGAAACAAACGCTAGCTCGCCTTACTAGAAACACACTCTGCTTTTGAGAAAAGAGCACTCTTCTACTCTACTGTGTTTTCAATGGGGTCCGAACAGTGAGCTTGCTCAGAACAAAAAAAACTGTGCTTCCTACACACATGGCCATATCTAGTTCAAGTTTGCTTTGGAAACTGACAAGAAAAGTAGTTCCTATTCAGTCCAATACACTGTACTTGCTGGGAACTGACGCGAGTGCTATTTGTCCTGTGTATGGCAATGGGAGCGCAATAGTGACTCTTCTTACCAGAAAACAACTCTTGCTCATAGGAATAGAAACTGCATGTGATTCAACTCCATTTATGACTGGGAAACAAACGCTAGCTCGCCTTACTAGAAACACACTCTGCTTTTGAGAAAAGAGCACTCTTCTTCTCCACTGTGTTTCCTATGGGTTCCAAAGAGTGAGCTTGCTCAGAACAAAAGAACTGTGCTTCCTACACACATGGACCATATCTAGTTCCACTCTGCTTAGGAAACTGACAAGAACAGTAGCTCCTATTCAGTCTGGTACACTGTACTTGCTGAGAACAGACGCGAGTGCTACTTGCACTGTGTATGGCAATTGGAGCACAATAGTGACTCGTCTTACCAGAAAACAACTCTTGCTCGTAGGACAAAAAACTGCATGTGACTCAACTCCATTTAGGACTGGGAAACAAACTCTAGTTCGCCTTACAAAAAACATACTCTGCTTTTGAGAAAAGAGCACTCTTCTATCTACTGTGTTTCCTATGAGGTCCGAACAGTGAGCTTGCTCAGAACAAAAGAACTGTGCTTCCAACACACACGGCCATATCTAGTTCAATTCTGCTTAGGAACCTGACAAGAACAGTAGATCCTCTTCAGTCCAATACACTGTACTTGCTGCAAACAGACGCCAGTGCTATTTGTCCTGTGTATGGCAATGGCAGCACAACAGTGACTATTCTTACCATAAAACAACTCTTGCTCGTAGGACAGAAACTGCATGTGATTCCACTCCATTTAGGACTGGGAAACAAACGCTAGCTCGCCTTACAAGAAACAGACTCTGCTTTAGAGAAAAGAGCACTCTTCTACTCTACTGTGTTTCCTATGGGGTGTCAAACAGTGAGCTTGCTCAGAACAAAAGAACTGTGCTTCCTACATACAAGGACCATATGTAGTTCAACTCTGCTTAGGAAACTGACAAGAACAGTACCTCCTATTCAGTCCAATACACTGTACTTGCTGGGAACAGACGCGAGTGCTATTTGCCCTTTTTATGGCAATGGGAGCAAAATAGTGACTTTCCTTACCAGAAAACAACTCTTGTTCGTAGGACCAGAAACTTCATGTGATTCAACTCCATTTAGGACTGCAAAACAAACTCTAGCTCGCCTTACAAGAAACACACTCTGTTTTTGAGAAAAGAGCACTCTTCTACTCTACTGTGTTTCCTATAGGGCCAGAACAGTGAGCTTGCTCAGAACAAAGGAACTGTGCTTCCTAGACACACGGCCATATCTAGTTCAACTCTGCTTAGGAGACTGACAAGAACAGTAGCTTTCTCAGAACAAAAGAACTGTCCTTCCTACACACACGGGCCATATCTAGTTCAATTCTGCTTAGGAACCTGACAAGAACAGTAGCTCCTCTTCAGTCCAATACAGTGTACTGCTGGGAACAGATGCCAGTGCTATTTGTCCTGTGTATGGCAATGGCAGCACCAGAAACTGTATGTGATTCAACAGGGCCAGAACAGTGAGCTTGCTCAGAACAAAAGAACTGTGCTTCCTACAAACCGGCCAGACGTGAGTTCTATTTGCACTGTGTATGGCAATGAGAGCGCAATAGTGGCTTTCCTTACCATGAAACAACTCTTGCTCGTAGGACCACACACTGCATGTGATTCAACTCCATTTAGGACTGGGAAACAAATGATAGCTTGCCTTAAAAAAAACACACTCTACTTTTGAGAAAAGAGCACTCTTCTACTCTACTGTTTTTCCTATGGGGTCCTATTCAGTGCAATACACTGTGCTTGCTGGGAACAGACACAAGTGCTATTTGCACTGTGTATGGCATTTGGAGCGCAATAGTGACTCTTACATACAGGGGCCATATCTAGTTCAACTCTGCTTAGGAAACTGACAAAAACATTAGCTCCTCTTCAGTCCGATACACTGTACTTGCTGAGAACAGACGCGAGTGCTACTTGCACTGTGTATGGCAATTGGAGCACAATAGTGACTCGTCTTACTAGAAAACAACTCTTGCTCGTAGCACAAAAAACTGCATGTGACTCAACTCCATTTAGGACTGGGAAACAAACTCTAGCTCACCTTACAAGAAACACACTCTGTTTTTGAGAAAGAGCACTATTCTACTCTACTGTGTTTCCTATAGGGCCAGAACAGTGAGCTTGCTCAGAATAAAGGAACTGTGCTTCCTAGACACACGGGCCATATCTAGTTCAACTCTGCTTAGGAGACTGACAAGAACAGTAGCTCCTCTTCAGTCCGATACACTGTACTTGCTGGGAACAGACGTGAGTGCTATTTGCACTGTGTATGGCATTGAGAGCGCAATAGTAGCTTTCCTTACCAGAAAACAACTCTTGCTCGTGGGACCACACAATGCATGTGATTCAACGCCATTTAGGACTGGGAAACAAATGCTAGCTCGTCTTACAAGAAACATACTCTGCTTCTGAGAAAAGAGCACTCTTCTACTCTACTGTGTTTCCTATGGGGTCCAAACAGTGAGCTTGCTCAGAACAAAAGAACTGTGCTTCCTACACACATCGAACATATCTAGTTCAACTCTGCTTAGTTACTGACAAGAAGAGTAGCTCCTCTTCAGTCCAAAACACTGTACTTGCGGGGAAGAGACGCGAGTGCTATTTGCACTGTGTATGGCAATTGGAGCATAATAGTGACTCGTCTTACCAGAAAACAACTCTTGCTCGTAGGACAAAAAACTGCATGTGACTCAACTCCATTTAGGTCTGGGAAACAAACGCTAGCTCGCCTTACAAGAAACACACTCTGCTTTAGAGAAAAGAGCACTCTTCTACTCTATTCTGTTTCCTTTGGGGTCCAAACAGTGACCTTGCTCAGAACAAAGAACTGTGCTTCCTACACACATGGACCATATCTAGTTCAACTCTGCTTAGGAAACTGACAAGAACAGTAGATCCTCTTCAGTCAGATACACTGTACTTGCTGGGAACAGACGCGAGTGCTATTTGCATTGTGTATGGCAAAGGGAGCACAATAGTGACTTTCCTTACCAGAAAACAACTCTTGCTCGTAGGACCAGAAACTGCATGTGACTCAACTCCATTTAGGACTGGGAAACAAATGATAGCTTGCCTTAAAAAAAAACACACTCTGCTTTTGAGAAAAGAGCACTCTTCTACTCTACTGTGTTTCCTATGGGGTCCGAATAGTGAGCTTGCTCAGAACAAAAGAACTGTGCTTCCTACACACACGGCCATATCTAGTTCAATTCTGCTTAGGAACCTTACAAGAACAGTAGATCCTCTTCAGTCCTATACACTGTACTTGCTGCGAACAGACGCCAGTGCTATTTGTCCTGTGTATGGCAATGGAAGCACAATAGTGAGTATTCTTACCTTAAAACAACTCTTACTCGTAGGACAGAAACTGCATGTGATTGCACTCCATTTAGGACTGGGAAACAAACCCTAGCTTGCCTTACAAAAACACACTCTGCTTTAGAAAAAAGAGCACTCTTCTACTCTACTGTGTTTCCTATGGGGTCCAAACAGTGAGCTTGCTCAGAACAAAAGAACTGTGCTTCCTACACACAAGGACCATATGTAGTTCAACTCTGCTTAGGAAACTGACAAGAACAGTAGCTCCTATTCAGTGCAATACACTGTGCTTGCTGGGAACAGACGCGAGTGCTATTTGCACTGTGTATGGCATTTGGAGCACAATAGTGACTCTTCTTACCAGAAAACAACTCTTGTTCGTAGGACCAAAAGCTGCCTGTGACTCAACTCCATTTAGGACTGCAAAACAAACGCGAGCTCGCCTTACAAGAAACACACTCTGCTTTAGAGAAAAGAGCACTCCTCTACTCTACTGTGTTTCCTATAGGGCCAGAACATTGAGCTTGCTCAGAACATAATAACTGTGCTTCCTACACACACAGGCCATATCTAGTTCAACTCTGCTTAGGAAACTGACAAGAACAGTAGCTCCTCTTCAGTCTGATACACTGTACTTGCTGAGAGCAGACGCGAGTGCTACTTGTACTGTGTATGGCAATTGGAGCACAATAGTGACTCGTCTTACCAGAAAACAACTCTTGCTCGTAGGACAAAAAACTGCATGTGATTCAACTCCATTTAGGACGGGGAAACAAACGCTAGCTCGCCTTACAAGAAACACAATCTGCTTTAGAGAAAACAGCACTCTTCTACTCTACTGTGTTTCCTATAGGGCCAGAACAGTGATCTTGCTCAGAACAAATGAACTGTGCTTCCTAGACACACGGGCCATATCTAGTTCAACTCTGCTTAGGAGACTGACAAGAACAGTAGCTCCTCTTCAGTCCTATATACTGTACTTGCTGGGAACAGACGCGAGTGCTATTTGCACTGTGTATGGCAATGAGAGTGCAATAGTTGCTTTCCTTACCAGAAAACAACTCTTGCTCGTAGGACCACACACTGCATGTGATTCAACGCCATTTAGGACTGGGAAACAAATGTTAGCTTGCCTTACAAGAAACACACTCTGCTTTTGAGAAAAGAGCAATCTTCTACTCTACTGTATTTCTTATAGGGCCAGAACAGTGAGCTTGCTCAGAACATAAGAACTGTGCTTTCTACACACACGGTCCTTATCTAGTTCAACTCTGCTTAGGAAACTGACAAGAACAGTAGCTCCTCTTCAGTCCGATACACTGTACTTGCTGGGAACAGACGCGAGAGCTATTTGCACTGTGTATGGCAAAGGGAGCGCAATAGTGACTTTCCTTACCAGAAAACAACTCTTGCTCGTAGGACCACACACTGCATGTGATTCAACGCCATTTAGGACTGGGAAACAAACGCTAGCTCGCCTTACAAGAAACACAATCTGCTTTAGAGAAAACAGCACTCTTCTACTCTACTGTGTTTCCTATAGGGCCAGAACAGTGAGCTTGCTCAGAACAAAAGAACTGTGCTTCCTACACACGGGCCATATCTAGTTCAACTCTGCTTAGGAACCTGACAAGAACAGTAGCTCCTTTTCAGACCAATACACTGTACTTGCTGGGAACAGACGCGAGTGCTATTTGTACTGTGTATGGCAATCAGAGCGCAATAGTGACTTTCCTTACCAGAAAACAACTCTTGCTCGTAGCACAAAAAACTGCATGTGACTCAACTCCATTTAGGACTGGGAAACAAATCCTTGCTTGCCTTACAAGAAACACACTCTGTTTTTGAGAAAACAGCACTCTTCTACTCTACTGTGTTTCCTATAGGGCCAGAACAGTGAGCTTGCTCAGAACAAATGAACTGTGCTTCCTAGACACACGGGCCATATCTAGTTCAACTCTGCTTAGGAGACCCGCAAGAACAGTAGCTCCTCTTCAGTCCGATACACTGTACTTGCTGGGAACAGACGCCAGTGCTATTTGCACTGTGTATGGCAATGGGAGCGCAATAGTGACTTTCCTTACCAGATAACAACTCTTGCTCGTAGGACCAGAAACTGCATGTGATTCAACTCCGTTTAGGACTGGGAAACAAATGCTAGCTCGCCTTACATGAAACATTCTGCTTTTGAAAAAAGAGTACTCTTCTTCTCTACTATGTTTCCTATGGGGTCCAAACAGTGAGCTTGCTCAGAAAAAAGAACTGTGCTTCCTACACACATGGACCATATCTAGTTCAACTCTGCTTAGGAAACTGACAAGAACTGTAGCTCCTCTTTAGTCCGATACACTGTACTTGCTGGGAACAGACGCGAGTGCTATTTGCACTGTAAATGGCAAAGGGAGCGCAATAGTGACTTTCCTTACCAGAAAACAACTCTTGCTCGTAGGACCAGAAACTGCATGTGACTCAACTCCATTTAGGACTGGGAAACAAATGATAGCTTCCCTTAAAAAAAACACACTCTGCTTTTGAGAAAAGAGCACTCTTCTACTCTACTGTGTTTCCTATGGGTCCGAATAGTGAGCTTGCTCAGAACAAAAGAACTGTGCTTCCTACACACACGGCCATATCTAGTTCAATTCTGCTTAGGAACCTGACAAGAACAGTAGATCCTCTTCAGTCCTATACACTGTACTTGCTGCGAACAGACGCCAGTGCTATTTGTCCTGTGTATGGCAATGGAAGCACAATAGTGACTATTCTTACCATAAAACAACTCTTACTTGTGGACAGAAACTGCATGTGATTCCACTCCATTTAGGACTGGGAAACAAACGCTAGCTTGCCTTACAAGAAACACACTCTGCTTTAGAAAAAAGAGCACTCATCTACTCTACTGTGTTTCCTATGGGGTCCAAACAGTGAGCTTGCTCAGAACATAAGAACTGTGCTTCCTACACACAAGGACCATATGTAGTTCAACTCTGCTTAGGAAACTGACAAGAACAGTAGCTCCTATTCAGTGCAATACACTGTGCTTGCTGGGAACAGACGCGAGTGCTATTTGCACTGTGTATGGCATTTGGAGCGCAATAGTGACTCTTCTTACCAGAAAACAACTCTTGTTCGTAGGACCAAAAACTGCCTGTGACTCAACTCCATTTAGGACTGGGAAACAAACGCGAGCTCGCCTTACAAGAAACACAATCTGCTTTAGAGAAAACAGCACTCTTCTACTCTACTGTGTTTCATATAGGGCCAGAACATTGAGCTTGCTCAGAACATAATAACTGTGCTTCCTACACACACAGGCCATATCTAGTTCAACTCTGCTTAGGAAACTGACAAGAACAGTAGCTCCTCTTCAGTCTGATACACTGTACTTGCTGAGAGCAGACGCGAGTGCTACTTGCACTGTGTATGGCAATTGGAGCACAATAGTGACTCGTCTTACCAGAAAACAACTCTTGCTCGTAGACAAAAAACTGCATGTAACTCAACTCCATTTAGGACTTGGAAACAAACGCTAGCTCGCCTTACAAGAAACACAATCTGCTTTAGAGAAAACAGCACTCTTCTACTCTACTGTGTATCCTATAGGGCCAGAACAGTGAGCTTGCCCAGAACAAATGAACTGTGCTTCCTAGACACACGGGCCATATCTAGTTCAACTCTGCTTAGGAGACTGACAAGAACAGTAGCTCCTCTTCAGTCCTATATACTGTACTTGCTGGGAACAGACGCGAGTGCTATTTGCACTGTGTATGGCAATGAGAGCGCAATAGTTGCTTTCCTTACCAGAAAACAACTCTTGCTCGTAGGACCACACACTGCATGTGATTCAACGCCGTTTAGGACTGGGAAACAAATGTTAGCTCGCCTTACAAGAAACACACTCAGCTTTTGAGAAAAGAGCAATCTTCTACTCTACTGTATTTCTTATAGGGCCAGAACAGTGAGCTTGCTCAGAACATAAGAACTGTGCTTCCTACACACACGGTCCTTATCTAGTTCAACTCTGCTTAGGAAACTGACAAGAACAGTAGCTCCTCTTCAGTCCGATACACTGTACTTGCTGGGAACAGACGCGAGAGCTATTTGCACTGTGTATGGCAAAGGGAGCTCAATAGTGACTTTCCTTACCAGAAAACAACTCTTGCTCGTAGGACCACACACTGCATGTGATTCAACGCCATTTAGGACTGGGAAACAAATGCTAGCTCGCCTTACAAGAAACACACTCTGCTTCTGAGAAAAGAGCACTCTTCTACTCTACTGTGTTTCCTATGGTGTCCAAACAGTGAGCTTGCTCAGAACAAAAGAACTGTGCTTCCTACACACATCGACCATATCTAGTTCAACTCTGCTTACGAAACTGACAAGAACAGTAGCTCCTCTTCAGTCCAATACACTGTACTTGCGGGGAAGAGACGCGAGTGCTATTTGCACTGTGTATGGCAATTGGAGCACAATAGTGACTCGTCTTACCAGAAAACAACTCTTGCTCGTAGGACAAAAAACTGCATGTGACTCAACTCCATTTAGGTCTGGAAAGAAACGCTAGCTCACCTTATAAGAAACACACTCTGCTTTTGAGAAAAGAGCACTCTTCTACTCTACTGTGTTTCCTATGGGGTCCGAAAAGTGAGCTTTCTCAGAACAAAAGAACTGTGCTTCCTACACACACAGCCATATCTAGTTCAATTCTGCTTAGGAACCTGACAAGAACAGTAGCTCCTCTTCAGTCCAATACACTGTACTGCTGGGAACAGAAGCCAGTGCTATTTGTCCTGTGTATGGCAAAGGCAGCACAATAGTGACTATTCTTATCATAAAACAACTCTTGCTCGTAGGACCAGAAACTGCATGTGATTCAACACCATTTAGGACTGGGAAACAAACGCTAGCTCGCCTTACAAGAAACACAATCTGCTTTAGAGAAAACAGCACTCTTCTACTCTACTGTGTTTCCTATAGGGCCAGAACAGTGAGCTTGCTCAGAACAAAAGAACTGTGATTCCTACACACGGGCCATATCTAGTTCAACTCTGCTTAGGAAACTGCCAAGAACAGTAGCTCCTCTTCAGTCCAATACACTGTACTTGGTGGGAACAGACGCGAGTAATATTTGCACTGTGTATGGCAATCGGAGCGCAATAGTGACTTTCCTTACCAGAAAACAACTCTTGCTCATAGGACCAGAAACTGCATGTGTTTCAACTCCGTTTAGGACTGGAAAACAAATGCTAGCTCGCCTTACATGAAACACGCTCTGCTTTTGAGAAAAGAGCACTCTTCTACTCTACTGTGTTTCCTAGGGGGTCCAAACAGTGAGCTTTCTCAGAACAAAAGAACTGTGCTTCCTACACACATGGCCATATCTAGTTCAATTCTGCTTAGGAAACTGACAAGAACAGTAGCTCCTCTTCAGTCCATTACACTGTACTTGCGGGGAAGAGACACGAGTGCTATTTGCACTGTGTATGGCAATTGGAGCACAATAGTGACTCGTCTTACCAGAAAACAACTCTTGCTCATAGAACAAAAATCTGCATTTGACTCAACTCCATTTAGGTCTGGGAAACAAACGCTAGCTCACCTTACAAGAAACAAACTCTGCTTTAGAGAAAAGAGCACTCTTCTACTCTACTGTGTTTCCTATAGGGCCAGAACAGTGAGCTTGCTCAGAACATAAAAACTGTGCCTCCTACAAACACGGGACATATCTAGTTCAACTCTGCTTAGGAAACTGACAAAAACATTAGCTCCTCTTCAGTCCGATACACTGTACTTGCTGAGAACAGACGTGAGTGCTATTTGCACTGTGTATGGCAATGAGAGCGCAACAGTGGCTTTCCTTACCATAAAACAACTCTTGCTCGTAGGACCACACACTGCATGTGATTCAACTCCATTTAGGACTGGGAAACAAATGCTAGCTCGTCTTACAAGAAACACACTCTGCTTCTGAGAAAAGAGCACTCTTCTACTCTACTGTGTTTCCTATGGGGTCCAAACAGTGAGCTTGCTCAGAACAAAAGAACTGTGCTTCCTACACACATCGTCCATATCTAGTTCAACTCTGCTTAGGAAACTGACAAGAAGAGTAGCTCCTCTTCAGTCCAATACACTGTACTTGCTGGGAAGAGACGCGAGTGCTATTTGCACTGTGTATGGCAATTGGAGCACAATAGTGACTCGTCTTACCAGAAAACAACTCTTGCTCGTAGGACAAAAAACTGCATGTGACTCAACTCCATTTAGGACTGGGAAACAAACGCAAGCTCGCCTTACAAGAAACACACTCTGCTTTAGAGAAAAGAGCACTCTCCTACTCTACTGTGTTTCCTATGGGGTCCGAACAGTGAGCTTTCTCAGAACAAAAGAACTGTGCTTCCTACACACACAGCCATATCTAGTTCAATTCTGCTTAGGAACCTGACAAGAACAGTAGCTCCTCTTCAGTCCAATACACTATACTGCTGGGAACAAACGCCAGTGCTATTTGTCCTGTGTATGGCAATGGCAGCACAATAGTGACTATTCTTATCATAAAAAAACTCTTGCTCGTAGGACCAGAAACTGTATGAGATTCAACTCCATTTAGGACTGGGAAAAAAAGGCTAGCTCGCCTTACAAGAAACACAATATGCTTTAGAGAAAAGAACACTCTTCTATTCTACTGTGTTTCCTATAGGGCTAGAACAGTGAGCTTGCTCAGAACAAAAGAACTGTGCTTCCTACACACGGGCCATATCTAGTTCAACTCTGCTTAGGAAACTGCCAAGAACAGTAGCTCCTATTCAGTGCAATACACTGTGCTTGCTGGGAACAGAGGCAAGTGCTATTTGCACTGTGTATGGCATTTGGAGCGCAATAGTGACTCTTCTTACCAGAAAACAACTCTTGTTCGTAGGACCAAAAACTGCCTGTGACTCAACTCCATTTAGGACTGGGAAACAAACGCGAGCTCGCCTTACAAGAAACACAATCTGCTTTAGAGAAAACAGCACTCTTCTACTCTACTGTGTTTCCTAGAGGGCCAGAACAGTGAGCTTGCTCAGAACAAATGAACTGTGCTTCCTAGACACGGGCCATATCCAGTTCAACTCTGCTTAGGAGACTGACAAGAACAGTAGCTCCTCTTCAGTCCTATATACTGTACTTGCTGGGAACAGACGTGAGTGCTATTTGCACTGTGTATGGCAATGAGAGCGCAATAGTTGCTTTCCTTACCAGAAAACAACTCTTGCTCGTAGGACCACACACTGCATGTGATTCAACGCCATTTAGGACTGGGAAACAAATGTTAGCTTGCCTTACAAGAAACACACTCTGCTTTTGAGAAAATAGCAATCTTCTACTCTACTGTATTTCTTATAGGGCCAGAACAGTGAGCTTGCTCAGAACATAAGAACTGTGCTTTCTACACACACGGTCCTTATCTAGTTCAACTCTGCTTAGGAAACTGACAAGAACAGTAGCTCCTCTTCAGTCCGATACACTGTACTTGCTGGGAAAAGACGCGAGAGCTATTTGCACTGTGTATGGCAAAGGGAGCGCAATAGTGACTTTCCTTACCAGAAAACAACTCTTGCTCGTAGGACCACACACTGCATGTGATTCAACGCCATTTAGGACTGGGAAACAAATGCTAGCTCGCCTTACCAGAAACACACTCTGCTTCTGAGAAAAGAGCACTCTTCTACTCTACTGTGTTTCCTATGGTGTCCAAACAGTGAGCTTTCTCAGAACAAAAGAACTGTGCTTCCTACACACATCGACCATATCTAGTTCAACTCTGCTTATGAAACTGACAAGAACAGTAGCTCCTCTTCAGTCCAATACACTGTACTTGCAGGGAAGAGACGCGAGTGCTATTTAAACTGTGTATGGCAATTGGATCACAATAGTGACTCGTCTTACCAGAAAACAACTCTTGCTCGTAGGACAAAAATCTGCATGTGACTCAACTCCATTTAGGTCTGGGAAACAAACGCTAGCTCACCTTATAAGAAACACACTCTGCTTTTGAGAAAAGAGCACTCTTCTACTCTACTGTGTTTCCTATGGGGTCCGAAAAGTGAGCTTTCTCAGAACAAAAGAACTGTGCTTCCTACACACACAGCCATATCTAGTTCAATTCTGCTTAGGAACCTGACAAGAACAGTAGCTCCTCTTCAGTCCAATACACTGTACTGCTGGGAACAGAAGCCAGTGCTATTTGTCCTGTGTATGGCAATGGCAGCACAATAGTGACTATTCTTATCATAAAACAACTCTTGCTCGTAGGACCAGAAACTGCATGTGATTCAACTCCATTTAGGACTGGGAAACAAACGCTAGCTCGCCTTACAAGAAACACAATCTGCTTTAGAGAAAACAGCACTCTTCTACTCTACTGTGTTTCCTATAGGGCCAGAACAGTGAGCTTGCTCAGAACAAAAGAACTGTGCTTCCTACACACGGGCCATATCTAGTTCAACTCTGCTTAGGAAACTGACAAGAACAGTAGCTCCTCTTCAGTCCAATACACTGTACTTGCTGGGAACAGACGCGAGTGCTATTTGCACTGTGTATGGCAATCGGAGCGCAATAGTGACTTTCCTTACCAGAAAACAACTCTTGCTCATAGGACCAGAAACTGCATGTGATTCAACTCCGTTTAGGACTGGGAAACAAATGCTAGCTCGCCTTACATGAAACACTCTCTGCTTTTGAGAAAAGAGCACTCTTCTACTCTACTGTGTTTCCTAGGGGGTCCAAACAGTGAGCTTACTCAGAACAAAAGAACTGTGCTTCCTACACACATGGCCATATCTAGTTCAATTCTGCTTAGGAAACTGACAAGAACAGTAGCTCCTCTTCAGTCCATTACACTGTACTTGCGGGGAAGAGACGCGAGTGCTATTTGCACTGTGTATGGCAATTGGAGCACAATAGTGATTTGTCTTACCAGAAAACAACTCTTGCTCGTAGGACAAAAATCTGCATGTGACTCAACTCCATTTAGGTCTGGGAAACAAACGCTAGCTCACCTTACAAGAAACAAACTCTGTTTTAGAGAAAAGAGCACTCTTCTACTCTACTGTGTTTCCTATAGGGCCAGAACAATGAGCTTGCTCAGAACATAATAACTGTGCCTCCTACATACACGGGCCATATCTAGTTCAACTCTGCTTAGGAAACTGACAAAAACATTAGCTCCTCTTCAGTCCGATACACTGTACTTGCTGAGAACAGACGCGAGTGCTACTTGCACTGTGTGTGGCAATTGGAGCACAATAGTGACTCGTCTTACCAGAAAACAACTCTTGCTCGTAGCACAAAAAACTGCATGTGACTCAACTCCATTTAGGACTGGGAAACAAACTCTAGCTCACCTTACAAGAAACACACTCTGTTTTTGAGAAAAGAGCAGTCTTCTACTCTACTGTGTTTCCTATAGGGCCAGAACAGTGAGCTTGCTCAGAACAAAGGAACTGTGCTTCCTAGACACACGGGCCATATCTAGTTCAACTCTGCTTAGGAGACTGACAAGAACAGTAGCTCCTCTTCAGTCCTATATACTGTACTTACTGGGAACAGACGCGAGTGCTATTTGCACTGTGTATGGCAATGAGAGTGCAATAGTTGCTTTCCTTACCAGAAAACAACTCTTGCTCGTAGGACCACACACTGCATGTGATTCAACGCCATTTAGGACTGGGAAACCAATGTTAGCTTGCCTTACAAGAAACACACTCTGCTTTTGAGAAAAGAGCAATCTTCTACTCTACTGTATTTCTTATAGGGCCAGAACAGTGAGCTTGCTCAGAACAAAAGAACTGTGCTTTCTACACACACGATCCTTATCTAGTTCAACTCTGCTTAGGAAACTGACAAGAACAGTAGCTCCTCTTCAGTCCGATACACTGTACTTGCTGGGAACAGACGCGAGAGCTATTTGCACTGTGTATGGCAAAGGGAGCGCAATAGTGACTTTCCTTACCAGAAAACAACTCTTGCTCGTAGGACCACACACTGCATGTGATTCAACGCCATTTAGGACTGGGAAACAAACGCTAGCTCGCCTTACAAGAAACACAATCTGCTTTAGAGAAAACAGCACTCTTCTACTCTACTGTGTTTCCTATAGGGCCAGAACAGTGAGCTTGCTCAGAACAAAAGAACTGTGCTTCCTACACACGGGCCATATCTAGTTCAACTCTGCTTAGGAAACTGACAAGAACAGTAGCTCCTCTTCAGTCCAATACACTGTACTTGCTGGGAACAGACGCGAGTGCTATTTGCACTGTGTATGGCAATCGGAGCGCAATAGTGACTTTCCTTACCAGAAAAAAACTCTTGCTCGTAGCACAAAAAACTGCATGTGACTCAACTCCATTTAGGACTGGGAAACAAACTCTAGCTTGCCTTACAAGAAACACACTCTGTTTTTGAGAAAAGAGCACTCTTCTACTCTACTGTGTTTCCTATAGGGCCAGAACAGTGAGCTTGCTCAGAACAAAAGAACTGTGTTTCCTACACACATCGACCATATGTAGTTCAACTCTGCTTAGTTACTGACAAGAAGAGTAGCTCCTCTTCAGTCCAATACACTGTACTTGCGGGGATGAGACGCGAGTGCTATTTGCACTGTGTATGGCAATTGGAGCACAATAGTGACTCGTCTTACCAGAAAACAACTCTTGCTCGTAGGACAAAAAACTGCATGTGACTCAACTCCATTTAGGTCTGGGAAACAAACGCTAGCTCGCCTTACAAGAAACACACTCTGCTTTAGAGAAAAGAGCACTCTTCTACTCTACTGTGTTTCCTATGCGGTCCAAACAGTGAGCTTTCTCAGAACAAAAGAACTGTGCTTCCTACACACACAGCCATATCTAGTTCAATTCTGCTTAGGAACCTGAAAAGAACAGTAGCTCCTATTCAGTCCAATACACTGTACTTGCTGGGAAGAGACTCGAGTGCTATTTGCCCTGTGTATGGCAATGGGAGCACAATAGTGACTTTCCTTACCAGAAAACAACTCTTGTTCGTAGGACCAGAAACTGCATGTGATTCAACACCATTTAGGACTAGGAAACAAACGCTGGATCGCCTTACAAGAAACACACTCTGCTTTTGAGAAAAGAGCACTCTTCTACTCTACTGTGTTTCCTATAGGGCCAGAACAGTGAGCTTGCTCAGAACATAAGAACTGTGCTTTCTACACACACGGTCCTTATCTAGTTCAACTCTGCTTAGGAAACTGACAAGAACAGTAGCTCCTCTTCAGTCCGATACACTGTACTTGCTGGGAACAGACGCCAGTGCTATTTGCACTGTGTATGGCAATGGGAGCGCAATAGTGACTTTCCTTACCAGATAACAACTCTTGCTCGTAGGACCAGAAACTGCATGTGATTCAACTCCATTTAGGACTGGGAAACAAATGATAGCTTCCCTTAAAAAAAACACACTCTGCTTTTGAGAAAAGAGCACTCTTCTACTCTACTGTGTTTCCTATGGGGTCCGAATAGTGAGCTTGCTCAGAACAAAAGAACTGTGCTTCCGACACACACGGCCATATCTAGTTCAATTCTGCTTAGGAACCTGACAAGAACAGTAGATCCTCTTCAGTCCTATACACTGTACTTGCTGCGAACAGACGCCAGTGCTATTTGTCCTGTGTATGGCAATGGAAGCACAATAGTGACTATTCTTTCCATAAAACAACTCTTACTCGTGGACAGAAACTGCATGTGATCCCACTCCATTTAGGACTGGGAAACAAACGCTAGCTTGCCTTACAAGAAACACACTCTGCTTTAGAAAAAAGAGCACTCATCTACTCTACTGTGTTTCCTATGGGGTCCAAACAGTGAGCTTGCTCAGAACATAAGAACTGTGCTTCCTACACACAAGGACCATATGTAGTTCAACTCTGCTTAGGAAACTGACAAGAACAGTAGCTCCTATTCAGTGCAATACACTGTGCTTGCTGGGAACAGACGCGAGTGCTATTTGCACTGTGTATGGCATTTGGAGCGCAATAGTGACTCTTCTTACCAGAAAACAACTCTTGTTCGTAGGACCAAAAACTGCCTGTGACTCAACTCCATTTAGGACTGGGAAACAAACGCGAGCTCGCCTTACAAGAAACACAATCTGCTTTAGAGAAAACAGCACTCTTCTACTCTACTGTGTTTCATATAGGGCCAGAACAGTGAGCTTGCTCAGAACATAATAACTGTGCTTCCTACACACACAGGCCATATCTAGTTCAACTCTGCTTAGGAAACTGACAAGAACAGTAGCTCCTCTTCAGTCTGATACACTGTACTTGCTGATAGCAGACGCGAGTGCTACTTGCACTGTGTATGGATTTTGGAGCACAATAGTGACTCATCTTACCAGAAAACAACTCTTGCTCGTAGGACAAAAAACTGCATGTAACTCAACTCCATTTAGGACTGGGAAACAAACGCTAGCTCGCCTTACAAGAAACACAATCTGCTTTAGAGAAAACAGCACTCTTCTACTCTACTGTGTTTCCTATAGGGCCAGAACAGTGAGCTTGCTCAGAACAAATGAACTGTGCTTCCTAGACACACGGGCCATATCTAGTTCAACTCTGCTTAGGAGACTGACAAGAACAGTAGCTCCTCTTCAGTCCTATATACTGTACTTGCTGGGAACAGACGCGAGTGCTATTTGCACTGTGTATGGCAATGAGAGCGCAATAGTTGCTTTCCTTACCAGAAAACAACTCTTGCTCGTAGGACCACACACTGCATGTGATTCAACTCCATTTAGGACTGGGAAACAAATGTTAGCTCGCCTTACAAGAAACACACTCTGCTTTTGAGAAAAGAGCAATCTTCTACTCTACTGTATTTCTTATAGGGCCAGAACAGTGAGCTTGCTCAGAACATAAGAACTGTGCTTTCTACACACACGGTCCTTATCTAGTTCAACTCTGCTTAGGAAACTGACAAGAACAGTAGCTCCTCTTCAGTCCGATACACTGTACTTGCTGGGAACAGACGCGAGAGCTATTTGCACTGTGTATGGCAAAGGGAGCGCAATAGTGACTTTCCTTACCAGAAAACAACTCTTGCTCGTAGGACCACACACTGCATGTGATTCAACGCCATTTAGGACTGGGAAACAAATGCTAGCTCGCCTTACAAGAAACACACTCTGCTTCTGAGAAAAGAGCACTCTTCTACTCTACTGTGTTTCCTATGGTGTCCAAACAGTGAGCTTGCTCAGAACAAAAGAACTGTGCTTCCTACACACATCGACCATATCTAGTTCAACTCTGCTTACGAAACTGACAAGAACAGTATCTCCTCTTCAGTCCAATACACTGTACTTGCGGGGAAGAGACGCGAGTGCTATTTGCACTGTGTATGGCAATTGGAGCACAATAGTGACTCGTCTTACCAGAAAACAACTCTTGCTCGTAGGACAAAAAACTGCATGTGACTCAACTCCATTTAGGTCTGGGAAACAAACGCTAGCTCACCTTATAAGAAACACACTCTGCTTTTGAGAAAAGAGCACTCTTCTACTCTACTGTGTTTCCTATGGGGTCCGAAAAGTGAGCTTTCTCAGAACAAAAGAACTGTGCTTCCTACACACACAGCCATATCTAGTTCAATTCTGCTTAGGAACCTGACAAGGACAGTAGCTTCTCTTCAGTCCAATACACTGTACTGCTGGGAACAGAAGCCAGTGCTATTTGTCCTGTGTATGGCAATGGCAGCACAATAGTGACTATTCTTATCATAAAACAACTCTTGCTCGTAGGACCAGAAACTGCATGTGATTCAACTCCATTTAGGACTGGGAAACAAACGCTAGCTCGCCTTACAAGAAACACACTCTGCTTTAGAGAAAACAGCACTCTTCTACTCTACTGTGTTTCCTATAGGGCCAGAACAGTGAGCTTGCTCAGAACAAAAGAACTGTGCTTCCTACACACGGGCCATATCTAGTTCAACTCTGCTTAGGAAACTGACAAGAACAGTAGCTCCTCTTCAGTCCAATACACTGTACTTGCTGGGAACAGACGCGAGTGCTATTTGCACTGTGTATGGCAATCGGAGCGCAATAGTGACTTTCCTTACCAGAAAACAACTCTTGCTCATAGGACCAGAAACTGCATGTGATTCAACTCCGTTTAGGACTGGGAAACAAATGCTAGCTCGCCTTACATGAAACACTCTCTGCTTTTGAGAAAAGAGCACTCTTCTACTCTACTGTGTTTCCTAGGGGGTCCAAACAGTGAGCTTACTCAGAACAAAAGAACTGTGCTTCCTACACACATGGCCATATCTAGTTCAATTCTGCTTAGGAAACTGACAAGAACAGTAGCTCCTCTTCAGTCCATTACACTGTACTTGCGGGGAAGAGACGCGAGTGCTATTTGCACTGTGTATGGCAATTGGAGCACAATAGTGACTCGTCTTACCAGAAAACAACTCTTGCTCGTAGGACAAAAATCTGCATGTGACTCAACTCCATTTAGGTCTGGGAAACAAACGCTAGCTCACCTTACAAGAAACAATCTCTGCTTTAGAGAAAAGAGCACTCTTCTACTCTACTGTGTTTCCTATAGGGCCAGAACAGTGAGCTTGCTCAGAACATAATAACTGTGCCTCCTACATACACGGGCCATATCTAGTTCAACTGTGCTTAGGAAACTGACAAAAACATTAGCTCCTCTTCAGTCCGATACACTGTACTTGCTGAGAACAGACGCGAGTGCTACTTGCACTGTGTATGGCAATTGGAGCACAATAGTAACTCGTCTTACCAGAAAACAACTCTTGCTCGTAGGACCAAAAACTCCCTGTGACTCAACCCCATTTAGGACTGGGAAACAAACTCTAGCTCGCCTTACACGAAACACACTCTGTTTTTGAGAAAAGAGCACTCTTCTACTCTACTGTGTTTCCTATAGGGTCAGAACAGTGAGCTTGCTCAGAACAAATGAACTGTGCTTCCTAGACACACGGGCCATATCTAGTTCAACTCTGCTTAGGTGACTGACAAGAACAGTAGCTCCTCTTCAGTCCAATACACTGTACTTGCTGGGAACAGACGTGAGTGCTATTTGCACTGTGTATGGCAATGAGAGCGCAATAGTGGCTTTCCTTACCATAAAACAACCCTTGCTCGTAGGACCACACACTGCATGTGATTCAACTCCATTTAGGACTGGGAAACAAATGCTAGCTCGTCTTACAAGAAACACACTCTGCTTCTGAGAAAAGAGCACTCTTGTACTCTACTGTGTTTCCTATGGGGTCCATACAGTGAGCTTGCTCAGAACAAAAGAACTGTGCTTCCTACACACATCGTCCATATCTAGTTCAACTTGACTTAGGAAACTGACAAGAAGAGTAGCTCCTCTTCAGTCCAATACACTGTACTTGCTGGGAAGAGACGCGAGTGCTATTTGCACTGTGTATGGCAATTGGAGCACAATAGTGACTCGTCTTACCAGAAAACAACTCTTGCTCGTAGGACAAAAAACTTCATGTGACTCAACTCCATTTAGGACTGGGAAACAAACGCAAGCTCGCCTTACAAGAAACACACTCTGCTTTAGAGAAAAGAGCACTCTCCTACTCTACTGTGTTTCCTATGGGGTCCGAACAGTGAGCTTTCTCAGAACAAAAGAACTGTGCTTCCTACACACACAGCCATATCTAGTTCAATTCTGCTTAGGAACCTGACAAGAACAGTAGCTCCTCTTCAGTCCAATACACTGTACTGCTGGGAACAAACGCCAGTGCTATTTGTCCTGTGTATGGCAATGGCAGCACAATAGTGACTATTCTTATCATAAAACAACTCTTGCTCGTAGGACCAGAAACTGTATGAGATTCAACTCCATTTAGGACTGGGAAAAAACGCTAGCTCGCCTTACAAGAAACACACTCTGCTTTAGAAAAAAGAGCACTCTTCTACTCTACTGTGTTTTCTATGGGGTCCAAACAGTGAGCTTGCTCAGAACATAAGAACTGTGCTTCCTACACACAAGGACCATATGTAGTTCAACTCTGCTTAGGAAACTGACAAGAACAGTAGCTCCTATTCAGTGCAATACACTGTGCTTGCTGGGAACAGACGCAAGTGCTATTTGCACTGTGTATGGCATTTGGAGCGCAATAGTGACTCTTCTTACCAGAAAACAACTCTTGTTCCTAGGACCAAAAACTGCCTGTGACTCAACTCCATTTAGGACTGGGAACCAAACGCGAGCTCGCCTTACAAGAAACACAATCTGCTTTAGAGAATACAGCACTCTTCTACTCTACTGTGTTTCCTATATGGCCAGAACAGTGAGCTTGCTCAGAACAAATGAACTGTGCTTCCTAGACACACGGGCCATATCCAGTTCAACTCTGCTTAGGAGACTGACAAGAACAGTAGCTCCTCTTCAGTCCTATATACTGTACTTGCTGGGAACAGACGTGAGTGCTATTTGCACTGTGTATGGCAATGAGAGCGCAATAGTTGCTTTCCTTACCAGAAAACAACTCTTGCTCGTAGGACCACACACTGCATGTGATTCAACGCCATTTAGGACTGGGAAACAAATGTTAGCTTGCCTTACAAGAAACACACTCTGCTTTTGAGAAAAGAGCAATCTTCTACTCTACTGTATTTCTTATAGGGCCAGAACAGTGAGCTTGCTCAGAACATAAGAACTGTGCTTTCTACACACAAGGTCCTTATCTAGTTCAACTCTGCTTAGGAAACTGACAAGAACAGTAGCTCCTCTTCAGTCCGATACACTGTACTTGCTGGGAACAGACGCGAGAGCTATTTGCACTGTGTATGGCAAAGGGAGCGCAATAGTGACTTTCCTTACCAGAAAACAACTCTTACTCGTAGGACCACACACTGCATGTGAATCAACGCCATTTAGGACTGGAAAACAAATGCTAGATCGCCTTACCAGAAACACACTCTGCTTCTGAGAAAAGAGTACTCTTCTACTCTACTGTGTTTCCTATTGTGTCCAAACAGTGAGCTTGCTCAGAACAAAAGAACTGTGCTTCCTACACACATCGACCATATCTAGTTCAACTCTGCTTACGAAACTGACAAGAACAGTAACTCCTCTTCAGTCCAATACACTGTACTTGCGGGGAAGAGACGCGAGTGCTATTTGCACTGTGTATGGCAATTGGAGCACAATAGTGACTCGTCTTACCAGAAAACAACTCTTGCTCGTAGGACAAAAAACTGCATGTGACTCAACTCCATTTAGGTCTGGGAAACAAACGCTAGCTCACCTTATAAGAAACACACTCTGCTTTTGAGAAAAGAGCACTCTTCTACTCTACTGTGTTTCCTATGGGGTCCGAAAAGTGAGCTTTCTCAGAACAAAAGAACTGTGCTTCCTACACACAGCCATATCTAGTTCAATTCTGCTTAGGAACCTGACAAGAACAGTAGCTCCTCTTCAGTCCAATACACTGTACTGCTGGGAACAGAAGCCAGTGCTATTTGTCCTGTGTATGGCAATGGCAGCACAATAGTGACTATTCTTATCATAAAACAACTCTTGCTCGTAGGAACAGAAACTGCATGTGATTCAACTCCATTTAGGACTGGGAAACAAACGCTAGCTCGCCTTACAAGAAACACAATCTGATTTAGAGAAAACAGCACTCTTCTACTCTACTGTGTTTCCTATAGGGCCAGAAAAGTGAGCTTGCTCAGAACAAAAGAACTGTGCTTCCTACACACGGGCCATAACTAGTTCAACTCTGCTTAGGAAACTGACAAGAACAGTAGCTCCTCTTCAGTCCAATACACTGTACTTGCTGGGAACAGACGCGAGTGCTATTTGCACTGTGTATGGCAATAGGAGCACAATAGTGACTTTCTCTACCAGAAAACAACTCTTGCTCATAGGACCAGAAACTGCATGTGATTCAACTCCGTTTAGGACTGGGAAACAAATGCTAGCTCGCCTTACAAGAAACAAACTCTGCTTTAGAGAAAAGAGCACTCTTCTACTCTACTGTGTTTCCTATGGGGTCCAAACAGTGAGCTTGCTCAGAACAAAAGAACTGTGCTTCCTACACACATCGACCATATCTAGTTCAACTCTGCTTAGTTACTGACAAGAAGAGTAGCTCCTCTTCAGTCCAATACACTGTACTTGCGGGGATGAGACGCGAGAGTTATTTGCACTGTGTATGGCAATTGGAGCACAATAGTGACTTGTCTTACCAGAAAACAACTCTTGCTCGTAGGACAAAAAACTGCATGTGACTCAACTCCATTTAGGTATTGGAAACAAACGCTAGCTCGCCTTACAAGAAACACACTCTGCTTTAGAGAAAAGAGCACTCTTCTACTCTACTGTGTTTCCTATGCGGTCCAAACAGTGAGCTTTCTCAGAACAAAAGAACTGTGCTTCCTACACACACAGCCATATCTACTTCAATTCTGCTTAGGAACCTGACAAGAACAGTAGCTCCTATTCAGTCCAATACACTGTACTTGCTGGGAAAAGACTCGAGTGCTATTTGCCCTGTGTATGGCAATGGGAGCGCAATAGTGACTTTCCTTACCAGAAAACAACTCTTGTTCGTAGGACCAGAAACTGCATGTGAATCAACACCATTTAGGACTAGGAAACAAACGCTAGATCGCCTTACAAGAAACACACTCTGCTTTTGAGAAAAGAGCACTCTTCTACTCTACTGTGTTTCCTATAGGGCCAGAACAGTGAGCTTGCTCAGAACATAAGAACTGTGCTTTCTACACACACGGTCCTTATCTAGTTCAACTCTGCTTAGGAAACTGACAAGAACAGTAGCTCCTCTTCAGTCCGATACACTGTACTTGCTGGGAACAGACGCCAGTGCTATTTGCACTGTGTATGGCAATGGGAGCGCAATAGTGACTTTCCTTACCAGAAAACAACTCTTGCTCGTAGGACCACACACTGCATGTGATTCAACTCCGTTTAGGACTGGGAAACAAATGCTAGCTCGCCTTACATGAAACACTCTGCTTTTGAGAACAGAGTACTCTTCTTCTCTACTATGTTTCCTAAGTGGTCCAAACAGTGAGCTTGCTCAGAAAAAAGAACTGTGCTTCCTACACACATGGACCATTTCTAGTTCAGCTCTGCTTAGGAAACTGACAAGAACAGTAGCTCCTCTTTAGTCCGATACACTGTACTTGCTGGGAACAGACACGAGTGCTATTTGCACTGTAAATGGCAAAGGGAGCACAATAGTGACTTTCCTTACCAGAAAACAACTCTTGCTCGTAGGACCACACACTGCATGTGATTCAACGCCATTTAGGACTAGGAAACAAATGCTAGATCGCCTTACAAGAAACATGCTCTGCTTCTGAGAAAAGAGCACTCTTCTCCTCTACTGTGTTTCCTATGGGGTCCAAACAGTGAGCTTGCTCAGAACAAAAGAACTGTGCTTCCAACACACATCGACCATATCTAGTTCAACCCTGCTTAGGAAACTGACAAGAACAGTAGCTCCTCTTCAGTCCAATACACTGTACTTGCGGGGAAGAGACGCGAGTGCTATTTGCACTGTGTATGGCAATTGGAGCACAATAGTGACTCGTCTTACCAGAAAACAACTCTTGCTCGTAGGACCAGAAACTGCATGTGATTCAACTGCGTTTAGGACTGGGAAACAAATGATAGCTTGCCTTACAAAAATCGCACTCTGCATTTGATAAAAGAGCACTCTTCTACTCTACTGTGTTTCCTCTGGGGTCTGAACAGTGAGCTTGCTCAGAACAAAAGAACTGTGTTTCCAACACACACGGCCATATCTAGTTCAATTCTGCTTAGGAACCTGACAAGAACAGTAGATCCCCTTCAGTCCAATACACTGTAGTTGCTGCGAACAGACGCCAGTTATATTTGTCCTGTGTATGGCAATGGCAGCGCAATAGTGAATCTTCTTACCAGAAAACAACTCTTGCTCATAGGACCAAAAACTGCATGTGACTCAAATCCATTTAGGACTGGGAAACAAACGCTAGCTCGCCTTACAAGAAACACACTCTGCTTTAGAGAATAGAGCACTCTTCTACTCCACTGTGTTTCCTATGGGGTCCAAACAGTGAGCTTGCTCAGAACAAAAAACTGTGCTTCCTACACACAAGGACCATATGTAGTTCAACTCTGCTTAGGAAACTGACAAGAACAGTAGCTCCTATTCAGTCCAATACACTGTACTTGCTGGGAAAAGATGCGAGTGCTATTTGCCCTGTGTATGGCAATGGGAGCGCAATAGTGACTTTCCTTACCAGAAAACAACTCTTGTTCGTAGGACCAGAATCTGCATGTGATTCAACTCCATTTAGGACTAGGAAACAAACGCTAGCTCACCTTACAAGAAACACACTCTGCTAATGAGAAAAGAGCACTCTTCTACTCTACTGTGTTTCCTATAGGGACAGAACAGTGAGCTTGCTCAGAACATAATAACTGTGCTTCCTACACACACGGGCCACATCTAGTTCAAGTCTGCTTAGGAAACTGACAGGAACAATAGCTCCTATTCAGTCCAATACACTGTAGTTGCTGGGAAAAGACGTGAGTGCTATTTGCCCTGTGTATGGCAGTGGGAGCGCAATAGTGACTTTCCTTACCAGAAAACAACTCTTGTTCGTAGGACCAGAAACTGCATGTGATTCAACTCCATTTAGGACTAGGAAACAAACGCTAGCTCGCCTTACAAGACACACACTCTGCTTTTGAGAAAGGAGCACTCTACTACTCTACTGTGTTTCCTATAGGGCCAGAACAGTGATCTTGCTCAGAACATAAGAACTGTGCTTTCTACACACACGGTCCTTATCTAGTTCAACTCTGCTTAGGAAACTGGCAAGAACAGTAGCTCCTCTTCAGTCCGATACACTGTACTTGCTGGGAACAGACGCGAGTGCTATTTGCACTGTGTATGGCAATGGGAGCGCAATAGTGACTTTCCTTACCAGAAAACAACTCTTGCTCGTAGGACCAGAAACTGCATGTGATTCAACTCCATTTAGGACTGGGAAAAAAACGCTAGCTCCCCTTACAAGAAACACACTCTGCTTTTGAGAAAAGAGCACTCTTCTACTCTACTGTGTTTCCTAGGGGTCCGAACAGTGAGCTTGCTCAGAACGAAAGCACTGTGCTTCCTGCACACACAGCCATATCTAGTTCAATTGTACTTAGCAACCTGACAAGAAAAGTAGATCCTCTTCAGTCCAATACACTGTACTTGCTGGGAACATACGCCAGTGCTATTTGTCCTGTGTATGGCAATGGCAGCGCAATAGTGACTATTCTTACCATAAAACAACTCTTGCTCATAGAACCAGAAACTGCATGTGATTCAACTCCATTTAGGACTGGGAAACAAAGGCTAGCTTGCCTTACAAGAAACACACTCTGCTTTAGAGAAAAGAGCACTCTTCTACTCTACTGTGTTTCCTCTGGGGTCCAAACAGTGAGCTTGATCAGAACAAAAGAACTGTGCTTCCTACACACAAGGACCATATGTAGTTCAACTCTGCTTAGGAAACTGACAAGAACAGTAGCTCCTATTCAGTCCAATACACTGTACTTGCTGGGAAAATACGCGAGTGCTATTTGCCCTGTGTATGGCAATGGGAGCGCAATAGTGACTTTCCTTAACAGAAAACAACTCTGGCTCATAGGACCAGAAACTGCATGTGATTCAACTCCATTTAGGACTGGGAAACAAACGTGAGCTCGCCTTACAAGAAACACACTCTGCTTTATAGAATAGAGCACTCTTCTACTCTACTGTGTTTCCTTTTGGGTCCGAACAGTGAGCTTGCTCAGAACAAAAGAACTGTGCTTCCTACACACATGGCCATATCTAGTTCAATTCTGCTTAGGAACCTGACAAGAACAGTAGATCCTCTTCAGTCCAATACACTGTAGTTGCTGCGAACAGATGCCAGTGCTATTTGTCCTCTGTATGGCAATGGCAGCGCAATAGTGAATCTTCTTACCAGAAAACAACTCTTGCTCATAGGACCAAAAACTGCATGTGACTCAAATCCATTTAGGACTGGGAAACAAACGCGAGCTCGCCTTACAAGAAACACACTCTGCTTTATAGAAAAGAGCACTCTTCTACTCTCCTGTTTTTCCTATAGGGCCAGAACAGTGAGCTTGCTCAGAACATAATAACTGTGCTTCCTAAACACACGGGCCATATCTAGTTCAACTCTGCTTAGGAAACTGACAAGAACAGTAGCTCCTCTTCAGTCCGATACACTGTACTTGCTGGGAACAGACGCGAGTGCTATTTGCACTGTGTATGGCAAAGGGAGCGCAATAGTGACTTTCCTTACCAGAAAACAACTCTTGCTCGTAGGACCAGAAACTGCATGTGATTCAACTCCATTTAGGACTGGGAAACAAACGATAGCTTGCCTTACAAAAAACGCACTCTGCTTTTGAGAAAAGAGCACTCTTCTACTCTACTGTGTTTCCTTTTGGGTCCGAACAGTGAGCTTGATCAGAACAAAAGAACTGTGCTTCCTACACACACGGCCATATCTAGTTCAATTCTGCTTAGGAACCTGACAAGAACAGAAGATCCTCTTCAGTCCAATACACTGTAGTTGCTGCGAACAGATGCCAGTGCTATTTGTCCTGTGTATGGCAATGGCAGCGCAATAGTGAATCTTCTTACCAGAAAACAACTCTTGCTCATAGGACCAAAAACTGCATGTGACTCAAATCCATTTAGGACTGGGAAACAAACGCGAGCTCGCCTTACAAGAAACACCCTCTGCTTTATAGAAAAGAGCACTCTTCTACTCTACTGTGTTTCCTATAGGGCCAGAACAGTGAGCTTGCTCAGAACATAATAACTGTGCTTCCTAGACACACGGGCCATATCTAGTTCAACTCTGCTTAGGAAACTGACAAGAACAGTAGCTCCTCTTCAGTCCGATACACTGTACTTGCTGGGAAGAGACGCGAGTGCTATTTGCACTGTGTATGGCAAAGGGAGCGCAATAGTGACTTTCCTTACCAAAAAACAACTCTTGCTCATAGGACCAGAAACTGCATGTGATTCAACTCCATTTAGGACTGGGAAACAAACGATAGCTTGCCTTACAAAAAACACACTCTGCTTTTGAGAAAAGAGCACTCTTCTACTCTACTGTGTTTCCTTTTGGGTCCGAACAGTGAGCTTGCTCAGAACAAAAGAACTGTGCTTCCTACACACACGGCCATATCTAGTTCAATTCTGCTTAGGAAACTGACAAGAACAGTAAATCCTCTTCAGTCCAATACACTGTAGTTGCTGCAAACAGATGCCAGTGCTATTTGTCCTGTGTATGGCAATGGCAGCGCAATAGTGAATCTTCTTACCAGAAAACAGCTCTTGCTCGTAGGACCAGAAACTGCATGTGATTCCACTCCATTTAGGACTGGGAAACAAACGCTAGCTCGCCTCACAAGAAACACACTCTGCTTCAGAGAAAAGAGCACTCTTCTACTCTACTGTGTTTCCTATGGGGTCCAAACAGTGAGCTTGCTCACAACAAAAGAACTGTGCTTCCTACACACATGGACCATATCTAGTTCAACTCTGCTTAGGGAACTGACAAGAACAGTAGCTCCTATTCAGTCCAATACACTGTACATGCTGGGAACAGACACGAGTGCTATTTGCACAGTGTATGGCATTTGGAGAACAATAGTGACTCTTCTTACAAGAAAACAACTCTTGCTCATAGGACCAAAAACTGCATGTGACTCAAATCCATTTAGGACTGGGAAACAAACGTGAGCTCGCCTTACAAGAAACACACTCTGCTTTATAGAATAGAGCACTCTTCTACTCTACTGTGTTTCCTTTTGGGTCCGAACAGTGAGCTTGCTCAGAACAAAAGAATTGTGCTTCCTACACACACGGCCATATCTAGTTCAATTCTGCTTAGGAACCTGACAAGAACAGTACATCCTGTTCAGTCCAATACACTGTACTTGCTGCGAACAGACGCGAGTGCTTTTTGCACTGTGTATGGCAATGGGAGCGCAATAGTGACTTTCCTTACCAGAAAACAACTCTTGCTCGTAGGACGAGAAACTGCATGTGATTCAACTCCATTTAGGACTGGGAAACAAATGCTAGCTCGCCTTACAAGAAACACACTCTGCTTTTGAGAAAAGAGCACTCTTCTACTCTACTGTGTTTCTTATGGGGTGCAAACAGTGAGCTTGCTCAGAACAAAAGAACTGTGCTTCCTACACACACGGGCCATATCTATTTCAACTCTGCTTAGGAAACAAACAAGAACAGTAGCTCCTCTTCAGTCGAATACACTGTACTTGTGGGGAACAGACGCGAGTGCTATTTGCACTGTGTATTTCAATTGGAGCCCAATAGTGACTTGTCTTACCAGAAAACAACTCTTGCTCGTAGGACAAAAAACTGCATGTGACTCAACTTTATTTAGGACTGGGAAACAAACGCTAGCTCGACTTCCAAGAAAAAGACTCTGCTTTTGAGAAAAGAGCACTCTTCTACTCTACTGTGTTTCCTATGTGTTCCGAAAAGTGAGCTTGCTCAGAACAAAGAAACTGTGCTTCCTACACACACGGACATATCTCGTTCAAGTCTGCTTAGGAACCTGACAAGAACAGTAGATCTTCTTCAGTCCAATACACTGTACTTGCTGGGAACAGACGCCAGTGCTATATGTCCTGTGTAGGGCAATGGCAGCGCAATAGTGACTCTTCTTACCAGAAAACAACTCTTGCTCGTAGGACCAGAAACTGCATGTGATTCAACTCCATTTATGACTGGGAAACAAACTCTAGCTCGCTTTACAAGAAACACACTCTACTTTTGAGAAAAGAGCACTCTTCTACTCTACTGTTTTTAATGTAGGGCCAGAACAGTGAGCTTGCTCAGAACAAAAGAACTGTGCTTCCTAAACAGGGGCCATATCTAGTTCCACTCTGCTTAGGAAACTGACAAGAACAGTAGCTCCTCTTCAGTCCGATACACTGTACTTGCTTGGAACAGACGCGAGAGCTATTTGCACTATGTATGGCAAGGGGAGCGCAATAGTGACTTTCCTTACCAGAAATCAACTCTTGCTATTAGGACCAGAAACTGCATGTGATTCAACTCCATTTAGGACTGGGAAACAAAGGCTAGCTCGCCTTACAAGAAACACACTCTGCATTTGAGAAAAGAGCACTCTTCTACTCTACTGTGTTTCCTATGGGGTCCGAACAGTGAGCTTGCTCAGAACAAAAGAACTGTGCTTCCTACACACATGGGCCATATCTAGTTCAACTCTGCTTAGGAAACTGACACAAACAATAGCTCCTCTTCCTTCCAATACACTGTACTTGCAGGGAACAGACGCGAGTGCTATTTGCACTGTGTATGGCAATTGGAGCACAATAGTGACTTGTCTTACCAGAAAACAACTCTTGCTTGTAGGACAAAAAACTGCATGTGACTCAACTCCATTTAGGACTAGGAAACAAACGCTAGCTCAACTTCCAAGAAACAAACTCTGCTTTTGAGAAAAGAGCACTCTTCTTCTCTACTGTGTTTCCTATAGAGCCAGAAGAGTGAACTTGCTCAGAACATTAGAACTGTGCTTCCTACACACATGGCCATATCTAGTTCAATTCTGCTTAGGAACCTGACAAGAACAGTAGCTCCTATTCAGTCCAATACACTGTACATGCTGGGAACAGACGCGAGTGCTATTTGCACAGTGTATGGCATTTGGAGCACAATAGTGACTCTTCTTACAAGTAAACAACTCTTGCTCATAGGACCAAAAACTGCATGTGACTCAAATCCATTTAGGACTGGGAAACAAACGTGAGCTCGCCTTACAAGAAACACACTCTGCTTTATAGAATAGAGCACTCTTCTACTCCACTGTGTTTCCTATAGAGCCAGAACAGTGAGCTTGCTCAGAACATAATAACTGTGCTTCCTAAACACACGGGCCATATCTAGTTCAACTCTGCTTAGGAAACTGACAAGAACAGTAGCTCCTCTTCAGTCCGATACACTGTACTTGCTGGGAACAGACGGGAGTCCTATTTGCACTGTGTATGGCAAAGGGAGCGCAATAGTGACTTTCCTTACCAGAAAACAACTCTTGCTCGTAGGACCAGAAACTGCATGTGATTCAACTCCATTTAGGACTGGGAATCAAACGATAGCTTGCCTTACAAAAAACAAACTCTGCTTTAGAGAAAAGAGCACTCTTCTACTCTACTGTGTTTCCTTTTGGGTCCGAACAGTGAGCATGCTCAGAACAAAAGAACTGTGCTTCCTACACACACGGCCATATCTAGTTCAATTCTGCTTAGGAACCTGACAAGAACAGTAGATCCTCTTCAGTCCAATACACTGTAGTTGCTGCGAACAGATGCCAGTGCTATTTGTCCTGTGTATGGCAATGGCAGCGAAACAGTGAATCTTCTTACCAGAAAACAACTCTTGCTCATAGGACCAAAAACTGCATGTGACTCAAATCCATTTAGGACTGGGAAACAAACGCTAGCTCGCCTTACAAGAAACACACTGTGCTTTAGAGAAAAGAACACTCTTCTACTCCACTGTGTTTCCTATGGGGTCCAAACAGTGAGCTTGCTCAGAACAAAAGAACTGTGCTTCCTACACACACGGATCATACGTATTTCAACTCTGCTTAGGAAACTGACAAGAACAGTAGCTCCTCTTCAGTTCGATACACTGTACTTGCTGGGAACAGACGCGAGTGCTATTTGCACTGTGTATGGCAATGACAGCGCAATAGTGACTCTCCTTACCAGAAAACAACTCTTGCTCGTAGGAACACAAACTGCATGTGATTCAACGCCATTTAGGACTGGGAAACAAATGCTAGCTTGCCTTACAAGAAACACTCTCTGCTTTTTAGAAAAGAGCACTCTTCTACTCTACTGTGTTTCCTATGGGTTCCAAACAGTAAGCTTGCTCAGAACAAAAGAACTGTGCTTCCTACACACATGGACCATATCTAGTTCAACTCTGCTTAGGAAACTGACAAGAACAGTAGCTCCTATTCAGTCCAATACACTGTACATGCTGGGAACACACACGAGTGCTATTTGCACTGTGTATGGCATTTGGACCACAATAGTGACTCTTCTTACCAGAAAACAACTCTGGCTCATAGGACCAAAAACTGCATGTGACTCAAATACATTTAGGACTGGGAAACAAACGCGAGCTCGCCTTACAAGAAACACACTCTGCTTTATAGAAAAGAACACTCTTCTACTCTACTGTGTTTCCTATAGGTCCAGAACAGTGAGCTTGCTCAGAACATAATAACTGTGCTTCCTAAACACACGGGCCATATCTAGTTCAACTCTGCTTAGGAAACTGACAAGAACAGTAGATCCTCTTCAGTCCAATACACTGTACTTGGTGGGAACAGACGCGAGTGCTATTTGCACTGTGTATGGCAAAGGGACAACAATAGTGACTTTCCTTACCAGAAAACAACTCTTGCTCGTAGGACCAGAAACTGCATGTGATTCAACTCCATTTAGGACTGGGAAACAAACGATAGCTTGCCTTACAAAAAACACACTCTGCTTTTGAGAAAAGACCACTCTTCTACTCTACTGTGTTTCCTATGGGGTCCGAACAGTGAGCTTGCTCAGAACAAAAGAACTGTGCTTCCTACACACACGGACATATCTAGTTCAATTCTGATAAGGAACCTGACAAGAACAGTAGATCCTCTTCATCCAATACACTGTAGTTGCTGCGAACAGATGCCAGTGCTATTTGTCCTGTGTTTGGCAATGGCAGCGCAATAGTGAATCTTCTTACCAGAAAACAACTCTTGCTCGTAGGACCAGAAACTGCATGTGTTTCCACTCCATTTAGGACTGGGAAACAAACGATAGCTCGCCTTACAAGAAACACACTCTGCTTTAGAGAAAAGAGCACTCTTCTACTCTACTGTGTTTCCTATGGGGTCCAAACAGTGAGCTTGCTCAGAACAAAAGAACTGTGCTTCCTACACACAAGGACCATATGTAGTTCAACTCTGCTTAGGAAACTGACAAGAACAGTAGCTCCTATTCAGTCCAATACACTGTACTTGCTGGGAAAAGACGTGAGTGCTATTTGTCCTGTGTATGGCAATGGGAGTGCAATAGTGACTTTCCTTACCAGAAAACAACTCTTGCTCGTAGGACCAGAAACTGCATGTGATTCAACTCCATTTAGGACTGGGAAACAAATGATAGCTTGCCTTACAAAAACACACTCTGCTTTTGAGAAAAGAGCACTCTTCTACTCTACTGTGTTTCCTATGTGGTCCGAACAGTGAGCTTGCTCAGAACGAAAGAACTGTGCTTCCTACACACATGGCCATATCTAGTTCAATTCTGCTTAGGAACCTGACAAGAACAGTAGATCCTCTTCAGTCCAATACACTGTACTTGCTGCGAACAGACGTGAGTGCTATTTGCACTGTGTATGGCAATGGGAGCGCAATAGTGACTTTCCTTACCAGAAAACAACTCTTGCTCGTAGGACGAGAAACTGCATGTGATTCAACTCCATTTAGGACTGAGAAACAAATGCTAGCTCGCCTTACAAGAAACACACTCAGCTTTTGAGAAAAGAGCACTCTTCTACTCTACTGTGTTTCCTATGGGGTTCAAAGAGTGAGCTTGCTCAGAACAAAAGAACTGTGCTTCCTACACACACGGGCCATATCTAGTTCAACTCTGCTTAGGAAACAAAAAAGAACAGTAGCTCCTCTTCAGTCGAATACACTGGACTTGCGGGGAACAGACGCGAGTGCTATTTGCACTGTGTATGGCAATTGGAGCACAATAGTGA